>NC_057812.1:567788971-567912971 GCF_018294505.1 Triticum aestivum
CAGCTGCCGCAGACGCCCTCTCAGTGGATGCGGCCGCGCTCAATGCGGATGCGGCGGCACTCTCGGCGTAAACGGCCGCGCTCTCGGCACAGGCGGCGGCACTCGGGGAGGACGCGGCCATCGTACGGGCCTTCACGAAGCGTTTCCATGGTGTCATCTTTGCAAGAAGGGGATGCGGGAATGGGGATCGGGATTCGTGGATTCGCGGGTTTCCAGCACTGGAGCAGACGAGCCGGCGAAGGTTAAGGAGGAAGACTTAAATAGACCTAGAAATTTTCATCGCAAACGGTTCCTACAAAAAAATTGTGTGTGATGTTGTGGATATTTTTTATTAACTTTGAAAGAAGAATTTGGAGTAAGTGGAAACGGATGGTGTTTTAAATGTACGAGAAAATTTGTAGTACTATACAACTGTCATGTCAAATTTTGGAAAAATTTCAGGGGTCATTTGACCTTTTAAGACATTTAAGTGATTTTCTAGCCATTTAATGACCGTAATTCAAATTTGAACTACATATACATGTAACAGCTAACCATAACAGTTTGAAAAGTCATATTTTGTGTACTCGTGTGCGATTTAATTCCATGTGCAGTAAATTGGAAGGAATTTTCAAACATATTGGTCTAACGGCTATGACACAATTAAGCATGGAGTGCCATGGCATTTAAATTCCAAAAAATTAAAAAAATATCAGAAACATATGAAACCTTGCTTGATGTAATATCATGCCACCAAGATAATGTGGTAAAAAATTTGGCATTATTGATGAAAGTTTGGGCACACACCCCTCACAAACCGAAGCAACTCACTAGAAGGCTTGTGTTTCCGAGAGGGAACAATGCATGTTTGATGACAAACGGGAGATAGCTTCCCCTTACGGCCTTCAAATTTTTTCTACATTTAATGTGCATTAATACAACTGTCATGTGAAAATTTGGAAAATTCCAGGGGTCATTGTCCTTTTAAAGACACGTAAGTGATTTTATAGCCATTTAATGACCGTAATTCAAATTTGAACTACATCTACATGCAACAGCTAACCATAACGGTTTGAAAAATCATATTTGTGTACTTGTGTGCGAGTTAATTCAATGTGCAGTAAATTAGAAGGAATTTTCAAACATACTGGTCTCACGACATGGACACATGCATGGAGTTCCATGACATTTAAATTCCAAAAAATAAAAAAAATGATCAAAAAAACATGAAACCTTGCTTGATGTAATGTCATGCCACCAAGATTATGTGGTAAAAAAATTAGCCTATTTGACGAAAGTTTGGACACACACCCCTCACAAACCGGAGCAACTCACTAGAAGGCTCGTGGTTCCGAGAGGGAACAGTGCATGTTTGATGACGAACGGGAGATAACTTCCTCTTATGGCCTTCAGTTTTTTCTACGTTTAATGTGCACTAATACAACTATCATGTGAAAATTTGGAAAATTTGAGGGGTAATTTGACCTTTTAAAGACATTTAAGTGATTTTCTAGTCATTTAATGACCATAATTCAAATTTGAACTACATCTACATGCAACGGCTAACCATAACGGTTTGAAAAATCATATTTGTGTACTTGTGTCCAAGTTAATTCCATGTGCAGTAAATTAGAAAGAATTTTCAAACATATTGGTCTCACGGCATGGACACATGCATGGAGTGCCATGGCTTTTTAATTCCAAAAAATTTAAAAATGATCAGAAAAACATGAAACCTTGCTTGATTTAATGTCATGCCACCAAGATGATGTGGTAAAAAATTGGCCTGTTTGACGAAAGTTTGGACACATCCCCCTCACAAACCGAATCAACTCACTAGAAGGCTCGTGTTTCCAAGAGGGAACAATGCGTGTTTGATGACGAACAGGAGATAGCTTCCCCTTACGACCTTCAATTTTTTTCTACATTTAACTTCCACTAATACAACTGTCATGTGAAAATTTGGAAAATTTCAGGGGTCATTGACCTTTTAAAGGAATTTAGGTGATTTTCTAGCCATTTAACGACCGTAATTCTAATTTGAACTACATCTACATGCAACAGCTAACCATAACAATTTGAAAAATCATATTTGTGTACTTGTGTGCGAGTTAATTCCATGTGCAGTAAATTAGAAGGAATTTTCAAACATATTGGTCTCACGGCATGGACAAATGCATGGAGTGCCATGGGATTTAAATTCCAAAAAATAAAAAATGATCTGAAAAACATGAAACCTTGCTTGATGTAATGTCATGCCACCAGGATGATGTGGTAAAAAAATTGGCCTGTTTAAAGAAAGTTTGGACACACCCCCTCACAAACCGGAGCAACTCACTAGAAGGCTCGTGGTTCCGAGAGGGAACAATGCATGTTTGATGACGAACGGAAGATAACTTCCTCTTATGACCTTCAATTTTTTTCTATGTTTAACGTGTTGGAAATATGCCCTAGAGGCAATAATAAAGTGGTTATTATTATATTTCCTTGTTCATGATAATTGTTTATTATCCATGCTATAATTGTATTGACCGGAAACTTAAATACATGTGTGGATACATAGACAACAACATGTCCCTAGTAAGCCTCTACTGGACTAGCTTGTTGGTCAAAGATGGCTATGGTTTCCTAGCCATGGACATGAGTTATCATTTGATAACGGGGTCACATCATTAGGAGAATGATGTGATGGAAAAGACCCAAACTAAGAACATAGCATATGATTGTGTTAAGTTTATTGCTATCGTTTTCTGCATGTCAAGTATATGTTCCTATGACCATGAGATCATGCAACTCACTGACACTGGAGGAGTGCTTTGTGTGTACCAAACGTCGCAACATAACTTGATGACTATAAAGGTGCTCTACAGGTATCTCCGAGGGTGTCTGTTGAGTTGGGATGGATCAAGACTGGGATTTGTCATACGAAGAGGTATCTCAGGGCCCACTCGGTAATACAACATCACAATGAGCTTGCAAGCAATGTGACCAATGAGTTAGTCACGAGATCTTGTATTACGGAACGAGTAAAGAGACTTGCCGGTAACGAGATTGAACTAGGTATGGAGATACCGACGGTCGAATCTCGGGCAAGTAACATACCATATACAAAGGGAACTGCATACGGGATTAGCTGAATCCTTGACATCGAGGTTCGAGCAATAAGATCTTTGCAGAATATGTAGGAACCAATATGGGAATCTAGGTCCCACTATTGGTTATTGACCGTAGAGGTGTCTCGGTCATGTCTGCATAGTTCTTGAACCCGCAGGGTCTACACACTTAACGTTTGGTGGGATAAGTATAATTGAGTCATTATGGTGGTTACCGAAGGTTGTTCGGAATCTCGGATGAGATCCCGGACATGACGAGGAACTCTGTAATGGTCCAGAGGTGAAGATTGATATATTGGACGAAGGGTATTGGAGTCCGAAATTGTTCCGGGGGTACCGGGTGATGACCACCGTCACTGAAAGGGGTTTCGGGGGGGGGGGGGGGGCTGACAAGTGTTGGGGGAGGGGGGAAACCAGCCCACTAAGGAGCTGAGCGCCCCCTCACCCCATCTCACGTAACCAGGAGGGTTGGGGTGCCCCCTAGGGCTTCCCACCTCCCGGCTTGGGAGGGCAAGTCACCCTAGGGGAGATCCCATCTGCCCTGGCCGCCGCCCCCTAGGGGAAACCCTAGGGGTGCCACCCCCTCCTCCCTTCCCCTATATATATAGAGGTAGAGAGAGGGCAGCCGCACCCAAGAGCACATCTCCACGCCATGGCGCTGCCTCTCCTCTCCCACGCATCCCTCTTCCTCCACCACTGTCGGTGTCAAAACCGGCAGATCTTGGGTAGGGGGTCCCAAACTATGCGTCTAAGGTCGATCGTAACAGGAGACAAGGGACACAATGTTTACCCAGGTTCGGGCCCTCTCTATGGAGGTAATACCCTACTTCCTGCTTGATTGATCTTGATGAATATGAGTATTACAAGAGTTGATCTACCATGAGATCATAATGGCTAAACCCTGAAAGTCTAGCCTGTCTGACTATGATTATGAGGATATATGTCTACGGACCTAGCCCTCCAGTTTATATAGACACCGGAGGGATCTAGGGTTACATAAGGTCGGTTACAGAGAAAGGAATCTTCATATTTGGACGCCAAGCTTGCCTTCCACGCCAAGGAGAGTCCCATCCGGACACGGGTAGAGTCTTTGGTCTTCGTATCTTCACAGCCCATCAGTCCGGCCCATATCCAATAGGTCAGATGCCTGAGGACCCCTTAGTCCAGGACTCCCTCAGTAGCCCCTGAACCAGGCTTCAATGACGAGGTGTCCGGCGCGCAGATTGTCTTCGGCATTGCAAGGCGGGCTCCCCTTTCCGAATACTCCAAGATAGTCTTCGGTCATAATGAAAATGTCCGGATCTGCAACACAACTACCACACACAACTGTAGAGAATATAATATTACACGAGTCCAATCCACTGACAACTTTTTGTAATGCGACATCACGTCTGCTTGGTCATCATTTCGAACCATTTTCCGTCTGCCGTTCCATGTCTTGAGACACGTTTTAATAGGCACGTCTTGTCAAAGCAGAGATCGTGTCCCCTCATTGCGGGATTCTCGTCAATACGGGCGTGGGTAATATAACCGTGCCGATTACACAACCCTTGGGAACAGGCGAGTTTTAAAGCGAGTGGGGAGGCGCTTGATATTCACTTCCTTTATAAGGAGATAAGGATTCCCCTTTCTTCACCCATACCTTCTATCTTCTTCTACCCTTCCATTCTCGAGCTCCAGCGCCCAAGTCCTCATTCTTTCCGCCCCAAGGAATCACTCAACCATGTCCGGTTCTGGAGGGCAAGGCAAGTGGATGGCCTCCTCCGTTAGGGAGAAGGACATCACCAAGCTTCGGGAGGCCGGGTATCTGGCGAAAGAAATCGCCCACTGGCTTCCAGCCAAGGGACAAACCGTCCCCACCCTGAAGCCCAACGAGAGGGTGGTCTTCATCCCCCATTTCGTCCACGGGTTATGGTTTCCTCTCCACCCTTTCGTCCGCGGGCTTATGTTCTATTACGGGTTAGATTTCCATGATCTAGCCCCGAACTCTTTCCTCAACATCTCGGCATTCATTGTCGTGTGCGAGGCCTCCCTCCGCATCCAACCCCACTTTGGACTGTGGCTCAAGATTTTCAACGTGAAGCCGAAGGTGGTGGATGGCCAGCATGCGGAGTGCGGAGGCGCCATGGTGAGCAAGCTGCCCAACGTGACATGGCCCAAGGGTACTTTTGTGGAGACCATCAAGGAATGGCAGAAACCATGGTTCTATATCACAAATCCCCGCGACGCCACTTGGGTCACGACTTCCGAATTCAAGTCCGGAGCTCCAGTGCGGCTCACCTCCTGGATGGAGAAGGGCCCAAATTGGTCTTCGTCAGACGAGTTGATAACACTGCAAACGCGCATTCAAAGCATGGTGGATAAAAACATCAAGCTCGTCGACGTAATCCAGGTGATGCTGGTTCACCGGATTCTCCCATGCCAAAGCCGAAGCTGCTCCTTATGGGAATTCGACCCGAAGAAGCACCAAACCTTGGAAAGGCTCTTCGGAACCACTGACGAAGATGCCTGGAAGTTGCTCTTTAAGGGCAATGAGACGCTGCCAGCCATAGACTCGGACCGCGGGCACAACATTACCCATTCCGCCAACGAGGTAAGCCTTTTACGTCTCCAGACGCATACTCTACTTGCTTGTTTCAAGGAGGATGTCTAAACTTTATTATTTCAGGTATGGACAGAGAGAGCGGAGCAGATTCGATGTTCAGTTCCACTGCCCGAGGAACCAGTCATCCCACTCCTGGTGAAGATGCTGATACCGGTGCCATATAAGGCACCGGAGAAGAAGGCCTAGAAGAAGGCCAAGGGGGTCCGGACCGGCCCCCGCTGCAAGGGAGCTTCGGACGTATCGTCCGAAGACAAGACTCAGTCCTCCGCCGCCGAAGACGATGACGACGAGGAGGAAGAAAGCACCTCTCCCCCTGATGGGGGGAGGAAGAAGAGGGAGGCCTCCACAAATTTGGAGGCGGAGGCGCCCAAGAGGGGGAAGGGTCCCCTTGCGGATAACACCGCATGGGATGTCAACAGCAACCCGGAGCGACGCCCCCGAAACAAGCCCCTGGCCACGTCATAAGTACTAAAACCCGCATACGTCCCTACATCCGGCCTCTCTTGCTTCATGATATTAATACATTTTAAATGATGTCATTGCAGTCCGGCCCACGACAGCTCCCAACGATCCTCATCAAGAGGTTCGCTGGATTCGAGGGCGATGGCCAGCGAGTCACCGCCGACCGCTCACTCCCCCACGGCCAAGGGCGACGATGAGGTGCTGTCCCAAAGGACCTTCCCAGGCCAGGGAGAGGTTCAGGAGGCCACCAAGGTGGTGCCAAAGGGCGAAACCTCGGCTGCCGGACACATGGGGGAGCAGGCCCCCATGGCGACTGGGAATGAGGGCTTTGCTCAGTTCGGCCCTCATACGAATACAAGTCCGGTGACCTATACGGCTCCGGAATTTGGCGGGCAATCTCCTTCGAAAGAAGGGGGCGTGTCTATTCCGCTGGTGACCTCTGTCCAACCAGAGGCACCGGATAATCTGCTGGAAGCGCTACGATGCGCTTCCATTGTGGATGAACACCATATCCTTATGGGTACGTTGATTGAGAAGTTCAGTCCGTCAAAAGCGGACTGACTGAAGCCTGCGACAGCCTGCTGATAGGCTTTGAGGTAAGCAATGCAAAAGAGAAAATCCCAATGTAGATAGTAGCCCCTGAGACACTGTCCGGTGTTCGGAAAGAAGAGCTGGACAGAGGATCAATTTATTTTCGCAGGAAACTAACCAAAATATGTCTTATATGAATAAGCAGGTGTCGTTGCTGGCCACGACCTCACACACTGGCGAAGTCTCCCGACTAAAGCAGAGACTGGAGCGGGCCGAGGAGGAGCTCGGCCAAGCGAGGAAGCAGCTAGAAGACCAGCAAAGTATGTACTGACTGGATGTATATTCAGAAAGAATAAATAATGCGTATTGACTGTAGTGCCATGATATGTGTAGGAGCGCCGACCGAGGTCGAGGTCCTTAAACAGGCCCTGGCCCAGGCCGAGGAGAAAGCGGCCAAGGAAAAAGCCGCCCGTGAGAAGCACGAGGCCCGACTGGATGAGGTCCAGCAAGAACTCCAGGATGCGGTGAAGAAATGTGAATCCTTGGAGCGCAACGTTTCGGCTCGAGAGACCGAACTCGCTACGGCCCATCAAAGCGCGGAAGAGGCCCGGACTGAGGCCCGGAGCGCCCTCCAGGAGATCCAGGAGGCCAAGAAAATCACGGCGTGTAAGGCATTTAGTATGCAAAGCAAATATGTGGAGAAGAAGTATCTCTTACTAACCCGGATTTGGAGTTCTCTAGGGGCGTTTGCGGATCTGCCATGCAGTGTGTCTGATGCTGTGGAGTTCTTCCGAGCCGAAGAAGGAAGCTCTATGGAGAAGCTGTTCTGGTCGCAATATCTTGCGCCAGAACTTCCAGTGCCCTTCAGTGATCAGCTAAAACAGGTGGTCGAGCTGCATAGGGTGGCCGAACTGGCCATGAAGGATTTAATAATCCGGTTGTGGCCTGCCGAAGCTATGCCCGACAGCTACTTCGGGCTCGTGATGCGGCTGGTGAATGCCTGCCCTTGGCTAAACGTTGTCAAGTGGTCGGTCTGCATCGAGGGCGCGTGCATGGCGTTCGCCCGCGTCAAGGTGTGGTGGGCGAAGATGGACGCCGTCAAGCTAACAAACGGGGACCACCAGAGGGCAAGGAGCACCACACGCCCGAGCGGTACTTGGAAGATGTCCTGGAGGGGTCTCATATTGTGGCAACACAATGTTCACAAGACATTATTTTTGAATGAATGCATTCATGTTGTCTCTGCCTTGTATGATGAAACAAAGTCGTTATGTAATATAATGTTTGTTTATTTAAAAAATTTCACCTCCTGTTCGGCCGTGTTGTGTGAAATCTGAGAGTTGGCCAGTCGTCGGCTTTTGCCCCCACATAGGTAGTACGGGGTTGTTAGGGATGTAATTTAAACACTCTTGATCCAATTGTTTGGTCCTTGAAGGAGGTGTTTAGCGCGACGAACCAGGCAATCATACTATACGACTTTAGCACCCTCACTTAGCCATAGGAGTTTGACAATAAAAATATAGGCGTAGCCCCTAGTATCCGGATTAGGATGCTGTAAACACCTAATCGGGTAAATACCAATCCCTCACGTAATGCGGAAAAAATCTTTAAGGATTTGAGACCTCCGAAGAGCTGACCGGCTCTCGCCGTATCATGATAGTTAGTTTTCGGCTTTCTCTACTTAGGTGCTCATCCGGGTAAACTAGGGCACAATCGCAGTAGTTCTCCCTTTACTACCCTAGCCGATATAGCGGAACGTAAGGTAGCAAGCACAGGAGCCGGGCAACCCAACTATTAACCAAAGACATGATTCGGAGCCAATGCATATAGTGCTAAATTCGGGGTGCCGAACTATATTGTAAAAAGTGTTCGGACTTTGTTGCCATGTTGTGGGGCGCTATGAATCCACTGGCAATTCGAAACGTACCAGAGTGTACGGGTGCTATTTGATAAAGTTATCAAAAAAGAGAAATAAGAAAAGGTAGTAAGCTAGAGCTATAAAATTTGGGCCGCAAATTGTTTCCATTATAATTTCATTGGTGCGTTAAAGTGCATTTATGCAAGTTGTGCAATAAGCAGAAGGCTATTTGTTATGCCTTAACCAAGGGAGAGCTGCGTGTGGGTCCGGAAAACAGGTAAAGGGATCGTTAAAGAAACCACCTAAAAATTCCCAGTACGTCCATGGTTCTTGTCGTCTTGGTGTATTTATCCTTCAAAAAGAATCGATGGTCAAGCCATCAGGGAAGGCCGTGAAAAAGAAACCTGAAAAGGAGGAAAAATGGAAACAATGAAAGTATGTGTGTCCAGGGGCGGTCGAGCCGTATTGCGGATCACAAGCTAGTTATGCCTCCATCCATGCCCATGGTATTTTGAGTGCGTAGTTATGTATGCGCGGTACAATTGCCGCCACTTGGTCGAGACTGGGACGGCGACCGAATTGCTAGTCGAGCTCTTGACAAGCCGAGCTGTCCTACTGCAGAATAGTCCGAACTCTCTTAACAGTGTCCGAGAGCTCGACCGTCGAATTAAGGTTCTTCTTGGAAAGGCCGCTCTGTATTTCTGCTGCTAAGGCAGCGGTGTGCTCCTCGGTGCGGAGGGAGCGTTCCATGTTTCGATGAAATATTATGACACCGTGTGGTCCAGGCATCTTGAGCTTGAGATAAGCGTAGTGTGGCACTGTGTTGAATCGAGCAAATGCGGTTCGTCCAAGCAGTGCGTGATAGCCGCTGCGAAAGGGGACGATACCAAAGATTAATTCCTCGCTTCGGGGTTGTCCGGAGATCCGAAGACAACCTCTAGTGTGGTTGAGCCCGTACAACGGGCCTCTACACCTGTTATGACTCCTTTAAAGGTGGTCTTTGTGGGCTTGATCTGTGATGGATTAATGCACATTTTGCACAATGTATCCTGATAGAGCAGGTTGAGGCTGCTGCCACCGTCCATCAGGACTCGCGTCAGGTGGAACTCATCAATTATTGGGTCCAGGACCAGTGCGGCTGAACCAGCGTGACGGATACTGGTCGGATGATCCCGACGTTCGAAATTGATCAGGCATGACGACCATGGATTAAATTTTGGGGCGACTGGCTCTATCGCATAGACGTCCCTGAGCGCGCGCTTGCGCTCCCTCTTGGGGATGTGGGTAGCATATATCATGTTCACCGTTTTGACCTAAGGGGGAAACTTCTTCTGTCCCCCTATGTTCGGTGGTCGGGGCTCCTCGTTGTCATCCTCACTTTGCGATCCCTTATCCTTACTTTCGGCATTTAACTTGCCGGCCTGTTTGAAAACCCAACAATCTCTGTTGGTATGATTGGGTGGTTTGTCTGGGGTGCCATGGATCTGGCACGGATGATCGAGTATGCGGTCCAAGCTGGATGAGCCCGAATTGTTCTTTTTGAACGGCTTCTTCCACTGACCGGACTTAGAGCCACTGAATCCGGCATTGACCACCGTATCATCGGTGTTGTCATTGTTGTTTCGACGCTTGTGTCTGTTGCCTCGGGACTTGTCGTTACTATTTTTGGCTTTAGAGGTGTCGGCGTTGCTTGCATTGTTTTTGCTACGGGCCAGCCAACTATCTTCACCCGCACAAAAGCGGGTCATGAGTGCCGTGAGGGTTGCCATGGACTTTGGCTTTTCTTGGCCAAGGTGGTGGGCGAGCCATTCGTCGCAGATGCTGTGTTTAAAGGCTGCTAGGGCTTCAACATTCGGACAATCGACGATCTGGTTCTTTTTAGTTCAGAACCTAGTCCAGAATTTCCTGGCTGACTCTCCGGGCTATTGAACTATATGGCTTAAGTCATCGGCGTCTGGTGGCCGGACATATGTACCATGGAAGTTGTCGCGGAAGGCGTCTTCCAAATCCTCCCAGCTACCAATAGAGTGTTCGGGCAGACTGTTTAACCAGTGCCGAGCTAGCCCTTTGAGTTTTAATGGGAGGTATTTAATGGCATGGAGGTCATCTCCGTGGGCCATATGGATATGGAGAAGAAAATCCTCAATCCACACCACGGGATCAGTTGTTCCATCATATGATTTAATATTCACGGGTTTAAACCCTTCTGGGAATTCATGCTCCATTACTTCATCAGTGAAGAAAAGAGGGTGTGCGGCGCCTCTATATCGGGCCACATCACGATGTAGCTCCGATGGAGTCCGTCTGCGGTTTTCGGCCCGCGTATGACTAGGCTTGTCATGCTCGGCTTGATGGCCATCATCGCGCGTCGAGGCACGCCCCTGTGATCCGTGGATCGATCTGGCCGGGCCCGTTTTATTCTTTAGGCCCTGCCGGAGATCATACATGTATCCCTGAGCAGT
Organism: Triticum aestivum; assembly: GCF_018294505.1. NCBI lineage: Eukaryota > Viridiplantae > Streptophyta > Magnoliopsida > Poales > Poaceae > Triticum > Triticum aestivum. Next base: position 567,799,982 of record NC_057812.1, read on the forward strand.
TTTGTCTCTACCTTTACGGTGAGGTAGGCGGGTTGGTGTTCGGCTTGTGTTGCCGCTTTGTCCCGACCACGTGGTGGTCGGTCAGCCGCATTGTGTACTGACAACCTGGGCTCCAACGCCTCGTCATCGAATTGAGGTAGCAATTTGCGCTTCGGGTAACTTTTGAGTGGTCGCTTGAGGCCGTGTTCCTCGGCTGCCAGGACATCAGTCCATCTATCGTTGAGCAGATCTTGATCAGCTTGAAGCTGTTGCTGTTTCTTTTTCAGGCTCCTTGCGGTGGCTATTAGCTGGCGCTTGAAGCGCTCCTATTCGAGAGGTTCCTCAAGAACGATAAAATCCTTGGTGCCGAGGCTTGCCTCGTCCTCGGAGAGCGGAAGATAATTACTGTCCTCCCAGTCTTCGTGTGTGGCCTGTGCCGGTGTTGCTGTCATGGGGTCTTCATTGTCTTCTCCTGTGCTGGTGTTGCTGTCTTTGCTGCGGCATGACTTAGAGCAGCGCCGCTGACGCCGGTGCTTTGGTTGTATCTTGGGAGGTTTATCCTCAACCAGATCCTCCTTGTCATCACCGCTATTCTCTTTTGGTGCATCCACCATGTATACGTCATACGAGGAAGTGGCCATCCAGTGTCCGGTAAACGGCGGGTTTTGGGCCTCTTCTTCTCTGGCATCGTCGTCCATACCATCGATGTCGTCGGAGTCGTAATCGAGCATGTCGGTTAAGTCTTCGACAGTGGCTATGAAGTGGGCGGTGGGTGGGAAGCGAAATTCTCCGTCATCAGCCTCGAATTTGAACCGGGTATAATTCGGCTGTGAGCCCCCCGCTAAGGATAGGGCTCTTAACGAGTTTAACACGTCGCCCAAAGGCGAGTGCCGGAAGATGTCCGCAGAGCTGAATTCGACGATCGATGACTAATCAAGCTCGACGTATGCGGAAGCACAAGTTTCGGATCCTGTAGCCGGAGACGAGTCCATGGTTCCGGCGGCACAGATGTCACTTGAAGTTAGGTCTGTGTGCGGCTCCAACGCCACTGAGTCTGCGGCTTCCGCGACGGGGTTGAGCTTCATGTCTTCGGATGCCGCGATCTACTCTGGATCTAGGGCCACTGCAGCTATAGGTACTATCTCCTGGGTATGAACTGATGACAGATTTACGTCATGTTCATCGTGGTGGCAGGGAGCAGCTGCCGTGGTCTCGAATCCGTCGAAGATCAAGTGTCCACGGATATCTGCGATGTAGTTCAAGCTTCCAAATCTGACCTGATGGCTAGGGGCATAGCTTTCGATCTACTCCAGATGGCCAAGCGAGTTGGCCCGCAGTGCGAAGCCGCCGAACACGAAGATCTGTCTGGGGAGGAAGACTTCCCCTTGGACAGCATCGTTGTAGATGATTGAAGGAGCCATCAAACCTTCTGACGACAGCACAGTGGAACTCTCAATGAAAGCACCAATGTCGGTGTCAAAACCGGCGGATCTCGGGTAGGGGGTCCCAAACTATGCGTCTAAGGTCGATCGTAACAGGAGACAAGGGACACAATGTTTACCCAGGTTCGGGCCCTCTCTATGGAGGTAATACCCTACTTCCTGCTTGATTGATCTTGATGAATATGAGTATTACAAGAGTTGATCTACCATGAGATCATAATGGCTAAACCCTGAAAGTCTAGCATGTATGACTATGATTATGAGGATATATGTCTATGGACCTAGCCCTCCGGTTTATATAGACACCGGAGGGATCTAGGGTTACATAAGGTCGGTTACAGAGAAAGGAATCTTCATATTTGGACACCAAGCTTTCCTTCCACGCCAAGGAGAGTCCCATCCGGACATGGGTAGAGTCTTTGGTCTTCGTATCTTCACAGCCCATCAGTCCGGCCCATGTCTAATAGGTCGGACGCCCGAGGACCCCTTAGTCCAGGACTCCCTCAACCACCACCGCCACCATGCCGTCATGCTGCCGGAGGAGTCGAGCTACTACTTCACCATCGCTCGCTGGATCGAGGAGGTGAAGGTGTCATCAAGCCGTATGTGTGTTGAACGTGGAGGTGTCGTTCGTTCGGCACTTGGATCGGGAGTTCGCGGGACGGATCGTGATTGGATCGCGAAGATGTTAGACTACATCAACCGTGTTTCTTAACGCTCCCGCTTAGCGATCTACAAGGGTATGTAGATCCAATCTCTCCTCTCGTAGATGGTCATCTCCTAGATTGGATCTTGGTGAGCGTAGGAACTTTTTTTGTTCCCATGCAACATTCCCCAACAGTGGCATCATGAGCTAGGTCTATGCGTAGATGACATCACGAGTAGAACACAAAGGAGTTTTTAGGCGTTGATATTCATGTTGCTTCCTTCCTTTGTCTTTTCTTGATTCAGCGGCATTGTGGGATGAAGCGGCTCGGACCAACTTTACATGTCCACGTACTTGAGACTGGTTCCATCGATAGACATGTGACTTTGTTGCATAAAGATGGCTGGCGGGTGTCTTTCTGTCCCGCCTTAGTTGAATCGGATTCGACAAAGGCGGTCCTTGTAGAAGGTTAAATAGCAACTTTCATATCACCATTGTGGCTTTGCGTAGGTAAGAATCGTTCTTGCTAGATACCTATAGCAGCCATGTAAAACATGCAACAACAATTAGAGGACGTCTAACTTGTTTTTGCAGGGTATGTTGTGATATGATATGGCCAAAGACATGGTGAAATATATTTGATGTATGATATGATCATGTTTGTAATAGTTTATATCGACTTGCATGTCGATGCATACCGCAACCGACAGGAGCCATAGGGTTGTCTTTAATTATTGTATAACCTGCGTGTCAATCATTAAGCGCTATGTAATGCTTTACTTTCACTACAAAAAAAGCCACATTTGTGACATTTTGGGCCGAATGAATTTTTTTTTGTCATGCTTATGACACTTCTATGACGATAATTGTGACAAAACCCGGTATCATCATAGATGTGGTGGGCTCCTACTTCTATGACAAAAAATCATGACATAAAATGGGCTTTTCGTCCTAGGCGGACCGGAGACGCAACTGCATGACATTCTTTGGGCCGTCCATAACGGAAAAAACTATGGTAGAAGCGAGGGCGAGGAAAATATCGGGGAGTTCCTAGTTGTGGTGGGTGGTCGGGGCCGATTGATGCATGGAGGTTTGCGCGTTTCTCTCATACACGTACACCCGTGTGTGCGAGGCGTTGCGCTCTAACTAAAACGAGCGAGGCGTTCGGCTCTAACTGAACTCGAGCGATTGCACTAGCTACGTTACTGAACCCCGATCAATCCCTTGCTGTTAACTGAACCCGAGTGATTGCTTCGCTATTGCTGCTAATTGAAGCCGATCGAACTCTGCTGCCTCCTTCCCTTGATGAACAGTGAGCGTTGTTGGGGGGGTGGGGGTGGATGAATAGTTCCTAGTGGGGGGTTGGATGAACAGGACCCCATGGTAGTAGAGGCCGTTGCTGCTGGATGAACAGGACCCCGATCGAGCCGGTTGGGGGTGGATGAATAGGACCCCATGGAGGGCTGGATGAACAGGACCCCATGGAGGGCTGGTTGAGCAGTAGCCGGTGGAGGGCAGGATGAACAGTAGCCCGTGGAGGGGTGGTTGAACAAGACCCCGTGGAGAGGGCTGGTTGAACATTAGCCGGTGGAGGAGCGGTGGAGGCTGGATGAACAGGAGCCCGTGGATGAATAGTGGCTGGTGGAGGCAGGAGGGGAGACGCTGTGGATGAATAGTCACAGGTGGAGGCTGGAGGAGGTCGACGGTGGATGAACAGTAGCCTATGGAGGCAGTCATGGTGGAGATGAACAGTATCCCATGGAGTCTTGTTTTGTGGTACGCCCCACCGCTCCCGATGAATAGGACCCCCGTTTCAACCGTAGAGCTCCAACACAAGTCCGTTTCCTCCGTTTTGCGGTATGCCACACCCCTCCCGATCAACAGGACCCCATTTCGACCGTAGGAGGTCCAAGAGAAGTCTGTTTCCTCCGTTTTGCGGTATGCCAGACCCCTCCTGATGAACATGATCCCGTTTCGACCGTGGCCGGTCGAACACAAGGCTGTTTCCTCCGTTCTGCAGTATGCCAGGCCTCGTTTTGATCGACTGTTCCGTCGAAGCCGGTTGGCTCCCAATGAACACGACGACGCAATTTCTACGTTCTGATCCAGTCATGTACACGAGCCCTGGCCGTATGTATGCACGAGTAGGTGTTCGAGACCCCACCCGTATGTACGTACGTGGCCGTATTTACTTTCATGCACCCTGGCTGTACGTACGTGTACATGCTACACCCACGCCTCTACTACGACACGTGCCCTTCCTTACTCAGCCACGATTCGTCGCTGCAGCCTGCAGATAGACCGATCGACTAGTATGTATGTACACGTTCGCAACCAGAATGACAATGCTACGTACGCTTCGACCAGGTGGGTCCCGACTGTCAGGCACTTCCTTGTGTGCGAAGATGTAGCTGGTGGGTCCCAGCAGTCAGGGGGCAAATCATTTTTTGCCCATAATATGGACACACTTCCTTGCGTACGAAGATGTAGCTGGTGGGTACCAACAGTCAGGGGGAGAAAACATTATTTTTCAGGGTAAAAAGGATGCAGTTGCATGCATGCGTCCATGGGCGTAGTGCGTCCCCACTGTCAGCCTCTCACTTACAGTCATCTTCCGATGACTCTCTTTGTTGACCACGTTGACCACACCATGCTGAGTGCACCAAGGCTGGTGGACGACGGCGAGGCCCCAGACTGGAACGACCCGGAGATGGGGAAGACGCGATAGTGGAGTAGCAGATGAGAGGAGTGGGAAACTTGACTGGTTCGGGTGCGCGGCAACACTACCGCCCATGGGAGACAGGAGCAAGAACAGAGGTTGAAGAAGGAGCACGGCTGTTGGATTAACATCCAACGGTCAAGCTACTAGAATCATTCATTGATTAAGTTGACAAAGCCCTGCGTATACATCTGCTTAGTAGGCCCACAAGTCAGCCACCAAATCTGCCGGGTCCCAGCTGTCATCGGGAGGAATAGTTTTTTTTGCATAACAAGGAGGCACTTCCTTCCGTGTGAAGATACAGCTGGTGGGTCCCACCTGTCAGGGGGAGGAAACATCTTAATAAGGAGGAACTTTCCTTGCGTGCGACCATGGACCTCGTGGGTCCCAGCCATCAGGCTCTCCACGTACAATCCTCTCTCGATGACTCTCATTTGTTGACCACGCCACGCCGAGCACAGCGAGGCGGTGGACGACAGCGAGGCCCCAGACTGGAATGACCCGAAGATGGGAAAGACGCGACAGTGGAGTCGCAGACGGAGAGGAGTGGGAAACTTGACTGGTTCGGGTGCGGGGTGGGCCTACACTCGGCAGAGAATAACAGGAGGTGCGGAGTGGAGGGATGGCCTGGCCATCGGCGGGGTAGCGTTTCGCTGCGAGGCGCGCAAAACAGCGCTGTTGGACGCCAGAGGCTGGAGCAGGCGGTCCCCATAGCGCTGGGGAAGAAGACAAGAGACTGAAGAAGAATGTCGGCCGTTGGATGTAAATCGAACGCCTTGCTTAGGCTTCGACCTACTGGCCCACATGTCAGCCAGTCCATTTGGTGGGCTGGGTCAAACAATGATGTAGCATCTATGCAGCCCGTTTATATATTATGGTAGAATTTAAAGCCCATTTGCATTTTTCTCGAAATCCACGGACTTGCTGGATTGGGTGAAAATATCATGTTAGGCTGGACAGAGAAATGTTATAAAAACATAAACACATGATTGCACGTCTATCATTGCATTGGTCAGTAAAATCTTTGCAAGCTTATGTACAAAATCACTAGGAGTTAACTTGCCAAGTTATATATAAAAATATTATTATTATTTTGTAAGAACTTTCAATTTACGAAATAAAATATCATTTTAATTTGATGATTTAATAGGACATGGGGTATTATTAATTTTAGGATAGTTGTGGGACAATTGAGTTGGTTCTAGGGAAAAGTACTGCGAGAAAACTCAGTTTACATCGAAAAAGAAAGTGGGAGAAAATTTAGATATAGGATTAATGAAAACGAAAAATAAAGGAAGTGGGAAGGTCTATAAAATGGTGGGATGAATCATAGATTTAACGGAACCTTATGTTGTTTCTATTATATATATGTAATAAAATAAGATATATATATATATATATATATATATATATATATATACTATTATAGAAGGGAAAACATAGGTTTAGTTTTGCATTCTTATAGAAAAATAGAACTGAGATGTGCGTCGTCTTGAAAAAACAAACATAACTTGGGCTATTGATGTTATAGACAAGCTAGGTTGGGAGGCCCAGAGGCCGCTTGATACCTGCTGGATCCAAAAAATGTCTAAACATGTCATGGGCTGCCCATGTTAAACAACAAAACCTAGGGTGGGCCCGGGACTGTCGGCCTCTCGACGAATAGTTGTCTCCCGATTCCTCTTGTTTTGCTGACCATGTTGGTAACGACAGATGGCGGTGCCGCGGCGAGAGAACCAAGGCGGAGGACGACGTTGAGACCTCGGACCGGACGAACCGGAGCGGGGGAAGACGCATGCAGAGGGGAGGTACGAGGGTTGACTTGTTTGGGTGCAGGGTGTGCCGATGGAGCTACCGCCGCCGGACAATGTGTGGGAGTAGAGGGATGGCCTGTCCAACGCCACAGGCTATGATGGCCAGCCACTGTATAGGAAGAGGACGAAAGATTGAACAAAATAAAGCAATACAAATGGATAGGTTGTTGGTCCCATATGTCTGTGTACGAGACCTGCTGGGTCCACTTGAGAAGGGGAATATGTTGGAAGGAAGGAGATTCAAAGCACGACAGCTGAGTGAACTAGTTACATACATAAGAAAATAGCCACTAAAAAAGCAAACAGGTTAATTGGTTCTTAGAAGAAATAGTTCGGACAAAACAGATAATTACGGCACATAGGATAATGCATGAAACACTCAGATGATAAAGGTGGTTAAACAGATAAGTACAACATCTAGACCTTCCTGGCACGCTTGATCATGACGCTGCGGCTGTCCGTGTACTTGTCAGTTACAGGAAGTAGACACACCCTCATGTCCAAGATCCGCCCACTACTAGGAAAAGGGCTATAGATGGAATTGACACTAATGGCGCACCTGCCCATGGTGCGCCATTAGTATCTTCCCGCCTTCAAAATTCAAAATAAATCAAAAAAATAAAAAAAAAGTTAGTAATGGCGCACCTGCCCGCGGTGCGCCATTACTATGCCGTATATATGGCTGGGCGTGGTCCTCTCCTCCTTACCTCTTCATTCTTCTCGTCCACTCCACCTATCCTCCACTCCATCTCCTCCTCTCCTCCACTCCCTCTTCCCTTCTCTCCTCCACCATACTACCCTCCTCCTCTCCGGTGACCTCCTCCTCCTCCTCTCCGGCGACCTCCTCCTCCCTCCTTTCCTCCCCTCCCCTCCCCTCACGGTTTCTCCTCCCTTATCTCCGGTGAGCTCCTCCTCCCTCCTCACCGGTGAGATCCTCCTCCCTCCTCTCCTCCCATCCCCTCATGGTTTCTCCTTCCTCCTCTCCGGCGACCTCCTCCTCCCCCTCTCCGGCGAACTCCTCCTCCTCCTCTCCGGCGATGTAGGCGAGCGCCTCTCCGGTGACCTCCTCCTCCTCCTCTCCGGCGAACTCCTCTCCGGCAAAAGAACACGGCAAAAGAATGTACAAGATCCAAAAACAGGAACAAAATTTGAAACAATATCGTGCCAAAAAACGAGCAAAAAAACCGAGCAAAAAATGGGCAAAAAAATCACGATCCAGATCCAAATTCAAAATTCAAAAATAGCAATGGCGCACGGTGGGGGTTAGACGGTGCGCCACTACTATTTTCCCGCCTTCAAAATTCAAAAATACTAATGGCGCACCAGTGGCCTATACTAATGGCGCACCAGTGGCCTATACTAATGGCGCACCGTGGCCTATACTAATGGCGCACCAGTGGTGCGCCATTAGTAAAAAATACTAGTGGCATGATACTAATGGCGCACCAGTGATGCGCCATTAGTAGGCAAAACTGGTGCGCCATTAGTAGCCCTTTTCCTAGTAGTGGCCTGTACATGTCGTAGCATGCGTATGCGTCCTTGGCCGTGTAGGTTATGTAGGCTAGATTCAGAGGTACCTCCCACGTGTTCAGGTCCTTGGTATCGTTGTCTTCTTTCATGTTAGCATAGCAGGGGTCGATGATGGTCTCGACGAGGTCAACCACGGAGTCCTTCTCCTGCCCGTTGTCGATGATCCTGTATTGCTTCTGGATGTCGACAAGCTTGTTGCACCAGATGGCCGAATCGTCGCGTGCTGGTACGCGTCGGTGCTATACAAACGGTTTTAAACCCCTTTCTATGATGGCATTTGCAACCATCGCCTAGTGATTGTGGGCGATAGGGGGTCCTTCCCTCAGGACCCAGAAACCGTCGGGGATATGGCCCTCCTAGCACACACGCTCAACAAAATGAGTTTGTGTGCGACCAGCGAGCGCTCAAATATGGAAATATGTACAGTAGAGCTAAAAAAATACAATTATACATGCAAAATTGTTTCCGGTCGCAAGAACATCCCACACAGTCAGTCCCCGCTAAATGTTTCCGTTCGTATGTACATCCCACACAGTCGCTCCAAGGAAAACGTTTCCGTTCACAATTACATCACACACAATTTTTCCCGTTAAATCGTTTGTGATAGCATTGCCATTGCACACGATATTAACAATTTTATCGTTTGCGTTATTGAATGCATCACACACAGTCCATAGAAGAAACTGTGTGGCAAAGGATGTCCATCACACATAATTTTTATGTCATAAACATTTGCGCAAGGTGGCCTAATGCAAACAGTTTTTAAGAGGATGTCGTGTGTGCAGTGGAGATTGATCGCACACGTAGTGGATCCTAGAAACATTTCTGATCTCGACGTCTATCATAAACGTTTCGCTTTTGCAAACCGTGTGCAGTGTAATCCCTAATTTAAAATCATATGTTTTGAATCTGAAAGTAGGAAATCATTTATTTCATATCCAAGCATGTTTATTACAAATATAGGTTCAACCACGAATGCATAATTTGATGCACATGTACATATACTGAAGAACTATAGAAGTACCAAGTAAAGAATGATGAACCACAGTTGTACTAAAGACTGTAAAGAGAGAGGCGAAAGACATTCTGGTTGCTGGAGAAGGTGACGCGGAATGTCCATATTGTGCCCTCCTCCAGGCGTAATGTGCGCACGACTCTAGGCCAACCCCTTGTGATGGCTGCCCGTCCATCCTTCACTGTCTTTATTATGACTTCTCGATGCTCATTGTAGTCTGGATGAAATACTTTAACCTTCATTGTGTGTCCACCAATCATGTACTTTGCGAGGTAATCTTGAGTGAACTGCTTCGGGAACCACTGGGAACAAAAAGGATTCAGACATTCTTGTCTAACAACTCATTATGGGCAGTAAAAAGAGAAGGCTGCAGAGTTTGTAGTTACCATCCTACAGCTCAGTTGTGTTGGATAGAGCATAAACAAATAATTTGCTTGCCACCATTCGTATTTTTTTGCTAATAATCCTTATTAGTTTCCTCACTTGATGCTTGTTCATGAATATCTCATTGCTCCATACGCAAAAAGGGTCGATGTGTGGATCCTTGCCAAGGGCATATGTACCTACAAGCAACAAGTCAATACTAGAAGCTAACAAGTGTCCAGGCCTGGATCTATATGCAGTACATTATGGAATGACGAGGGGAGTACAAGTCGAGGGATGAAGCTAACCTCGGCGGAAAATGGTGGCCACTCCCGTTGTTGTCCTGCATTAGTGGAAAGGCATGATAAGTACAACAACCTTAACATCAAACAAATATAGCAAAGGTAAACAACATCATCTCCAAATGATAGCTTGAATGTGTTGGTTTCAGCATGCTGTTAAAGCAGATATAAAATGGAAGGTAGTGTTACCGACAGCAGGCTTAACAGCCATCAAATATTGCAATTAAAACTGGTATTGTTGAAAATGAATAGAATGTAGGTAATGCTTAAACATCACACTGGATAAATGTGTAAAACTGAAATAAAGGGCATGTGTTAACTACACCAGGAATAACTGGAACCAAATATAGCCGTTCAAACTGGTATTGATGTAGTCGAGCGACACAGCTCCGACTTGCACATAATGAACAACACATTGTGAATGACTGGAATAAACAAGGCATAAATGACCAGTATAGCAACCAAATATAGCCATTGAAAACTGGATAGAGTCTCACTTCAACCAACCTAACAAGCAAATATAGATAAATATGGCATATGCTTGAAAACTGGACAAATGCTCAGTGCAACCAACCTAACAAGCAGATAAAGATAAACAAGACATCTGCTTGATAACTAGACAAATGCTAAAAAAAGCAACCTAACAACCAAATACAGATAAACAAGGCATCTGCTTGATAACTGGACAAATGCTCACTGCAACCAAACTAAGAACCAAATACATGTAAACAAGGCATCTGCTCGATAACTGGAAAAATGCTTACTCCAACCAACCTAACAACCAAATACAGATAAACAAGGCATCTACTCACTATAAACAACCAAATATAGCCATTCGTGAAACTAAAGTGGACAATTCATACTTAAACATCACATAGCCCTATTGAACAATACATTTTTGCATAACTGAAATAATTAAACACGGCACAATTAAAGCACCGCACGACAAATGCTACTACAACAAAGGGTACTGGTTGGCAAGCTAGAAAAGGTAAGATTTGCCGATAGAATGTTGCCTCACATTTCATGTACGTGATCCTTCTAGTTGGAAGAGCACAGACCCATGGTGCGCTCTCTAATGTCACATATGGGCTGTTTCACCTTGGAAGAACCTTCATGGGTGCCCTCCTCGTGGTTGTGGTCGATGAGATCTGACTTGGCAATTGAGGATCCCAAGCCGCCGTCGTAGAACGTGTCCTTCAGAAATGACAAAATGGGATCGATGGTGTATAAAGCTCGCAAATCCTTAACCGCTTGGCGGAGGAGATCAGCGGCAGGGCTGTCGAAGAGATCGACGACGGTTGAACCAGAGGGGTTGTGGATGACCACTTAACCTGTGACATGGCCCACATGAAGCCACCACTGTGGACGAGCTTGATGTCGTAGCCAGCTTTCCCGAGATACAGTAATACGCTAGCCCGCTGACATGAAGCCTTCAGCATGGCAACATAGTCAACGTCTTCGCCGGCTTCCATGGCGACATGTTGCTCTAGGATTGACAGGTCGGAGCGAACAACGGCCACCTTGCCAACGTCCGTCGGAGAGGCCATGATAAACCTCTGTCGTTGTACAAAAATAGGGGCTCTCCTTTTGACCCCTTTACTTGTGCATGGGCAGTCAGAGCCACGCGCCACGACCACACTTAGCAGGGCAGAGGAGGGAAGCCGAAGAGAAGCCGAAGCACGAGACGACCAAGGCGATGCCAAGACCGGAAGCACAGGAGGGAGAGAGGGCGAGGTGGACTCCATTGGCAAGATTCTTGCCGAGGCGCCCCCCCCCCCCGCAGCCCCGGCAAGAGCCTTGCCGGGGCAACTTGCCCGATGCCAGCGGAGTGAACCACCCTTGAGCCCACCGGCTCCAACCTAGCCAACTGCGTTGGAACCAAGGCTCGGGAGGCGCCTCTGTGGTGGCATGCAAATCTTCGTCAAGCTCATAAATATATGAGTTCAGATGAGGACTAGGAGACGCTGACCCTCGGTAGGATCCTAGCCAAGGAAATCCACAAGACCCCCGGCAAGACCCTTGTCGGGGATGACAGCAACGCCATGGCAAGACCCTTGCCGAGCCCCCGGCAAGACCCTTGCCGAGGGCGTCAGTAGAGCCACTGCCAGGCCCGCACCAGCCAAGACTCCGTCGCTGTTCGCATGCAGCTGCCAGCCCAATCCAGCTAGGCAGGCACCTGCGTGGCAACATGCAGCTTCCAGGCCAACTCAGCAAGCGCCTGCGTGGCGGCATACAGATCTTCATGAAGGCCCTACCACCGCGCCACCTCAGTTGCCTGCCTGCCTACATGGCACTGCATGCATCGCCAGCCTAGGCATGTGTTGAAGCGAGGCGAAGCAGCGACGGACGGGATGAGCCTCGTTCCCATCCCCGATAAAGCTAATGGACACCTACGTAGCACATTTAATGCGTTTTGTCCCGTAATGCCATGCGATAAGCTCGTGCACTATAGGCCTATCCACCTCTTGTGTGCCACTGTGGCAGCCCCTTTTTCCTATAAAAGGAGGTCCGAGGCGACCAGGAGAAGGATTTGGCTTTTTGGAACGGGACGGCCACCGTAGCTAGTTCAGAAAGCTCAAGAACACTCAATACATCCACCAAAGGACTAGGGTTTTACGCATCCTTGCGGCCTGAACCTGGGTAAACGATCTGTGTGGTTGCTCTTGGACCTGCTCTTCTCACGACCCCGCGCCCACCGACCGTAGAAGGGATCCCTGTGATCCCATAGGTGTTGTTCCCACCGACATCTTTGACGCGCCAGGTAGGGGGCACAGTTGTGGGAATATGGTCTAGCAGTTAGCCTAACAGTTCTTTGTCACCATGGCTCCCAAGAAGAAGGCGGCCACGGCGGTCGGTTCGTTGGGAGCCGGATGGCCCGTGCCGGTGCAGGCGAGCAGCGGGCCGGTCGCGGACAGAACCTGAGGCGCAACCTGTGAGCACCAACATCACTCTGGCAGTCAGAGCCTCGCGAGCGGCATCGTTCGTGCGCAAGGCGATGGGCCACACGCCGCGAAATCCAGAGACGGAGTTGGGCCTCCTGCAGACGGCGCGGGACCCTTCGAGGGCGTCACCGTACCACCCGCGGGTGGCGCGGCGACCTCCAAGACGCCCACTCCGGTGCCCACAACGCGCTCTTCCCACGTTGCGCGCGACGAGCAGCGTCATCACGCCGGTGACCCTGGACGCTGCCGTTGGAATAGTCTTGTGCGTCATCTGCGGGACGAAGGTGGCCGACATGTCCGCCGAAGTGCTAGCGAGGACGATGCACAACCGCTGGGCCGTGACGGAGCTCCTTCTAACGTGGTTAGAAGTCGAAGCGTGCCACGGTCCACGCAGCTTTCGCCGCCGCCCACGTCAGCAGAAGCCTTGGCGCACGCGCAGCTGTTCCTCAACTTCCCTCCCGCCGCGGACAAGCTCGAGGAGTGGAGAGCCACTATTCGAAGCCTCGTCGGCATCGCCAACAAAGACGAGCCATGGCGGGCGGGGCCCTCAGGCCGGTGCTCCATTGAGCCACTTCATGCTGGCGGTGGAGGGGCCAGAGGCGCTGCGGCCATGGTGCACTCTCCTCCTCCACGCCAGCCACCGCGGATGTCGGTCCATCGTGATGACGCTTGTGATGACATTTCCATAGCGTCGTCTGACCCACAGACCTGCCACGATCAATGCCAGGTTCTTCGGGAACGAGCCCATGAAGACGCTCGAACTACCATCGAGCGCCAGCGCGATACGCGCCACCAGTCAAATAGGCGGGCGGGGCCCGCTATGGACCACCTAGCACCGGGAGGCTCCGGCGACCTACCTTACGAGGTGGGTTGCCCAGCTTTTACCCATGAGCTACGGCAGTTCCAGTGGCCGTCCCACCGCATGTTCAAGCCCGACGTCAGCGAGAAGTACGACGACAAGACCCACCCGTCAGAGTTCCTCAGCATCTACACCATCACGATGCAGGCCGCTGGAGCTCGTGACGACAAGGTGCTTGCCAATTACTTCCTGTTGGCCCTGAAACCCAACGTCATGTCTTGGTTGATGCACTTGCCGGCGGATTCCATTTCTTCTTGGTCAGATCTGTGCCACGAGTTCGTTGGTGCCTTCACCGGAGGCCACCAAGCTCATGACCAGGCGAGTGATTTGCATATCATTCCCAGAAGGAAGGTGAAAACCTGCGCAAGTACATACAAAGGTTCAACCGAGTGCAATACAACATCCCGGATGTTCATCCTGCCGCTGTGATCAGCGCATTCCATCAGAATGTGCATAACCGCAAGATGCGTGAGGAGCTGGCGATGAACAAGGTCAAGGACGTGGCCGAACTTTACGTTCTGGACGATAGATGCGCGCGGGCTGAAGAGGGAAGGAAGTACCCTGGCGAAGATGCCGGTGCGGAAACCGACTCTACTGACGAAGACACCGCCGCCCCGACGAAGAAGGGCCATCGTCGCAACAGGAAACGCAAGGACAAGACCGTGCTTGCCGTTGAGGGATCCGGGGACACCAGCGCCGCCAAGAAGGCCAAGGCAGACGACCCCGACAAGGAGATTGCTGGGTGCGCTGCTTACCGGGCCTTGGCGGCCGCCGACAAGCCAGGGGGCTCCGACAAGCAGTACTGCAAGATCCACCGCACCAAGGGCCACGACCTCCAGAAGTGCCGACAAGTTGAGCTGCTTGTTGAAAAGCAAAAAGCCGAATATGAGAGGCGGGACAAGGAGAAGGGTCGAGATGGTGCCGAAGGATCCGGCAAGAAGCATGTCGGCCAAGGAGGTCGCCGCGGCAAGGATAACCAGCAAGAGAGGCCCGCCTGGGGCCGCGACAAGAAGCAGGAAGACGATGATCGTGACGAGGATGACGAGTCCAGTGAGAATGAGTTCCAGAAGGCTACGAAGGCCATGTGCATCGATGGTGGCACCTCGCTGCATACTTCTCACCGCCAGCTCAAGTAGTGGGCGCGTGAGATTACAGCAGCAGAGCCATTGTTCGACGCTCAGAAGCCACTGAAGTGGTCCAGCACGCCCCTCATCTTTGACACCGAGGACCACCCTGACCGCACGACTGTGGTCGGGTGTTTGCCATTGTTGGTCTCACCAACGATACACAACCTCAAGGTGAATAAGATGCTGGTTGATGGCGGGGCCGACCTGAACTTGATCTCGCCCGTCGTAATCAAAAGGCTGCAAATTCCTGATGGAGACCTTGAGGAAACAGGTACGTTTCAAGGGGTCAGTCCGAGAAGGAGCCAGCCGACGGGGAAGGTCACATTGCCCGTGACGTTTGGAGGTGAGCTAAACTACATGACGGAGAGGATCGTCTTTGATGTGGCCGAGATCCCCTTGCCCTACAACGGGATCCTCGGCCGCCCGGCACTAGCCAAGTTCATGGCGGTGTCGCACTACGCCTACAATACGCTGAAGATACCTGGGCCGATGACCGTCATCACCGTCCCCTCCGACAAGAAGGATGCGCTGACCAACTCTATCGAGAAGCAGTTGTAGCAGCTGCCGCCAAGACACCTGCTCCTGCCGTTGAGGCCCCGGGAGGGAAGAAGAAGACCACAAGACCTGTCACACCCACTCCGGCAAGCGCACCTCTTCGGAGTGTTGTGCTACCATCGAGGACATGCCAGAGAGCTCTACCGGCAAGAGCAAGAAATCCAGAGCTGCACCACCAAAGACCAAGAGGGTGTCCGTCAAGGAGGATGGCACGGGAGGGGCTTTCACCATAAGCTCCACCTCGATGGCAAATAGGAAAGTGCGCTCGTCACTTTCCTACGGGCGAATGTCGATGTGTTTGTATGGCAAGCATCCGACATCCCTGGCGTTCCCAGGGAAGTGATTGAGCACCACCTTGTTGTCTATCCCCATGCGTGTCCCGTCAAGCAGAAGGTCAGGCAAGCTTTGGAACGATAGGAGTTCATCACAGAGGAGATCAACAAATTGGAAGCAGCAAGTTTGGTGAGAGGAGTGCTCCATCCGACGTGGTTTGCCAATCCGGTGGTGGTGCGCAAGGCAAATGGGAAGTGGAGGTTGTGTATTGACTACATAGATGTCAATAAGGCTTGTCCTAAGGACCCCTCCCCGTTGCCGCGCACCAGATTGTTGACTCCACGGCCGGGTGTGGTCTGTTGTCATTCCTTGACGCCTACTCGGGCTACCACCAGATCTTCATGGCAAGAGAAGATGAAGAGAAGACAACCTTTATCATCCCATGTGGTACGTATTGCTTTTTACGGATGCCCTTCGGGTTGAAGAGTGTTGGCTCGACATTCGCAAGGGCGGTCTAGATTGGTTTTGAGCCCCATTTACATAGAAATATGGAAGCATATATGGATGACATACTGGTGAAAACCAAGGACAAGGCGACCCTTGTACAAGACCTAGGAGAGACGTTTGCCAACCTACACAAGATCAACCTCAAGCTGAACCCTGATAAGTGTGTCTTTGGCTTCCCGTTAGGAAAACTTCTCGGGTTCTTTGTGTCGCAACGTGGGATCGAGGCAAACCCAGACAAGATCAAGGCCATTGAGCAGATTGAGGCACCCAAGAGGATCAATGATGTGCGCCGGCTCACTGGCTGCGTTGCCGCCATGAGCAGGTTCATCTCCAAGTCCGCTGAACATGCCCTTCCCTTTTCCAAAATCATGAAGAAGGCAGGCCCAATGGAGTGGACCCCAGGGGCCGAGGCGGCGTTGCGGGATCTGAAGAAATACCTCTCCTCCATGCCAATACTGGTTGCGTCTAAACCACAAGAGTCGTTGCTGCTGTATCTGGCGGCAACGAATCAAGTGGTCAGCGCCGCACTAGTGGCACAGAGGGAGGTCGGCGAAAAGGCAGTGGCCACGGCAGGACCGGCGGATGGCAAGTTAGAGATTCCCCCGGCAGGGCCTGGTGCCGGCAAGGCAAGGCCCCCGGCAGAGTCTGACGCCATCGGGGCAGGGCCCGCACAGCCAAGTTAAGTGGTGCAGAAGAAGAAGATGATGCAGCACCCGGTTTACTTTGTCAGCTCCCTCTTGCAGGGGGCCATATCAAGGTACTCCGGTGTGCAAAAATTTCTCTTCGGCCTCCTTATGGCCTCGAGGAAGTTGCGTCATTACTTCCAAGCCCACGAGATCACCGTCGTCACCCGCCTCTCATTGCAATGGATACTGCATAACCCAGATGCAACCAGAAGGATTGTGGAGTGGGCCTTGGAGTTGTCAAGCTTTGGGTTGAAGTTTGAAAGTACTTCGACAATCCAGAGCAGAGTCTTGGCGGAGTTCATTGCAAAATGGACCTCAAAACCCGACATGGAAATCCAGGAGACCGCTCTCCCCAGCAAGGAGGCAAGTCGCTGGATCATGTACTTTGACGGGGCTTTCTCGCTGCAAGGCGCCGGTGCCGGTGCCGGTGTGCTGCTCGTCGCACCCACCGGAGAGCACCTCAAGTATGTGATCCATATGCACTTTCCCAGGGAGATTTCCACAAACAACACTGCTGAGTACGAGGGGCTCCTCGCCGGTCTCAGGATCGGAGCAGACCTCAGGGTGAAGAAGCTCATCGTCAGGGGTGATTCGCAGCTTGTCGTCAGACATATCAACAAAGATTACCAGAGCCCATTGATGGAGGCCTACGTAGAAGAGGTTAGGAAGCTGGAGGAGCGCTTCGAAGGTATTCAAGCGAAGCACGTTCCCCGGGCAGAGAACGACATCGCTGACTACCTGTCAAAGCGTGCTGCATTCAAGCTACATGTGGAACCAGGTACCTTTTTGCTTCGGCTAACTCAACCATCCGTCGAACCGTCAACGGAGCGGAACAAGCGGAGGAAATCGGGCCCTAGCAAGTACTTTCCCGCCGAGCCCCCAGGGGACGCCGGTGAGAGTGTTGCCGCGGATTCCGAGCCTGCCAAGGGGCAGCTGGCTCCGGCAGGGCGCCAAGCCCCGGCCGTAGAGGCGGCCGCCCCCATGGCAGAAGAAATGCCTTTGGCCCTTGCCGTTGAGCCCCAGGCTCCAGCATGGGCACAACATACCGTCCGTTTCCTCCAGACAGGGGAACTACTTGAGGAGCAGGAAGAAGCGGAAAAAGTAGCTCGCCGGTCTGCCTCGTACCAGTTCATCGATGACGTCCTGTACAGAAAAAGGCCGAAAGGTATGAAATTCAAGTGCATCCCCTGCGTGGAAGGACTGGAGCTGTTGGCAGAGATACATGGAGGCATATGTGGCTCCCACATAGGGTCGAGGGCCCTTGCCGGAAAAGCGTTCCGGCAAGGCTTCTTCTGGCCCACCGCCCTCTAGGATGCAACGGCACTAGTAACCAGGTGTGAAGCGTGCCAGTTCCATTCAAAGAAGCTTCATCAACCAGCTCAAGCCCTTCAAACAATTCCTCTCTCCTGGCCGTTTTCAGTCTAGGGGTTTGACATACTGGGCCCCTTCCCCCGTGCTGTCGGGGGCTTTGAGTACTTGCACATTGCAATCGACAAGTTCACAAAGTGGCCGGAACTGGAAGCAGTGAGGAAGGTGACAACACAGTCAGCCGTCAAGTTCTTCAAGGGACTAGTCTGCCGTTTTGGTGTGCCAAACAGAGTCATCACCGACAACGGCACGCAGTTCACAAGCCACGCCTTCATGCAGTACATCCAAGACCTCGGCAGCAAGGTCTGTTTTGCTTCCGTGGCACACCCACGGAGCAACAGCCAAGTGGAGCAGGCAAATGCTGAAGTACTGCGAGGCCTGAGAACAAAGACTTTTGACAAGATGCACAAAAGCGGAAGGCGTTGGATTGATGAGTTGCCGACAGTTCTTTGGTCGATCAGGACGACGCCAAATCAAGCCACCGGCCAGACACCCTTTGCCCTGGTATATGGGGCAGAAGCAATTCTCCCCACGGAACTCATATATGGGTTACCTCAAGTGCTCGCTTATGACAAGCTTGAGCAAGAGCGATTGCGGCAATATGACACAACGCTCCTTGAGGAAGATCGTCTTTGGGCGGCTGTGAGAGCAGCACGCTACCAGCAAGCCTTGCGCCGCTACCATAGCCGCAAGGTCCATGCCCGGAGCTTTGAGGAAGGCGACCTTGTTCTTCGGCGCGTTCAGTCGGCCAAGAATTCCAACTAGTTAACGCCAAAGTGGGAAGGCCCTTATCGGGTAATACGAGTCACCAGGCCCGGTGCAGTCTGTCTGGAGACCGAAGATGCTGTCCCAGTAAGCAATTCCTGGAACATCGAACATCTTCGCAAGTTTTACCCATAAGGTGCGGTTGCCGGGCCTCCCGGCGAACCACCTTTTGTACGAGCCTTGCCGGCAAGGCATGTAACCCTCTGTACAAAGCTAGGCGTAGACCCTAAGCATAAATAAACGAAGTGCTGGCGCCCTAAGTTATAGCATGCATGCTAGGTCAAGTCTTTCCCTCGGTTAGGGTTGATAGTGATTAGCGGTGACTAACCCCTAGCCTAGAGGTCGAGTGTGCATCTTCCTGTTCTCTTTGGTTCTTAGGGCACACAGACACTTCTACTGAGCCGCTTGGGAAAAAGAGAATGAACCGGCGCTCCGGTCCCAGCAAGCCAAGACTACCGAGGGCTGAAGATACAAGGATCCAACCACGGCAAGCCAAGGTTGCCGGGGGCTGCAGATTCGGATAAGTCTTTCATCCCCTGTTATGCGTTTCCGTATAGAACCGGGACATGTGAAACATCGTTTATGTTCTTGAAACCGCCGTGCTCCCCCTTTCTTGTACCCAAGAGTTACCTCGTGGGTCGGAATTTGGTAATAGTCGCGGTGGCGAGGAGATGAATGAAGGGCCTAACTCTACTTCGCCCTGCCTCCGCCAAGAGCGCGAGAATGGTCGACTGAAGTGGGGAGACGGCAAGGCCTGTTGCCGGGCGACATGTTTATATTAAAAATAACAAGGATTCATCCTTGGCATGGGCCTCGTTCACGCACAAAGAACCCAGCAAGCACCCTTTTCCATTAAAAACATCCCATATAGGTACAGTTCATATGGAATTAAAAACATGAGCAGGGGGATAACACGTCTTAAAATAAACCAGTGCCCGTAGGCCTACAAACTTAAAAAAAGATAAGATGCCCGTAATCCCTTTCTTGTCCCTCTCCTCAGAAGGTGGAACAAGAGGGCAGGAGGGCGAAAAGAGCGCCTAGGTGAGGTGCGAGGAGCAGAAGGCGCCAAGAGAATGTACCGGTGCCGGGAGGGAAGCTGGAAGATGAGGTAGTGGGCCGGCAATATCCGACGAAAGCTTCGGTGCCTACGTACTCCGACTTGACGGCCGCCACCCGCCTTCTTCGCCCTCTCCGGCCCTCCTACGCCAGCCGCCCAAGGAGGCGATGGGGAGGACCCCGATGGAGAGCTTGGCGAGGATGGCCCTCGGCAAGGCGCATGGCCGAGGGAGGGGCGGCGCGGTCAATCAAAGTTAGAGTCGGCATCCTGCCACCCGACTCCCTTGCCGTCGCTCTCTTTGTCTTCCTCATCACTCCCGCTTGAGGAGGAATCTTCATCGTTGGAGGAGCTCTCAATGCAGCATTTAAAGCGAGTTCCGAGATATCTGAAGACCTTGATGGAGAGCAGGTTGCCCTCCGTTAACTTGAAGTAGAGGACAAGCCCTGCCGTCAGGCTATGGTTGCGTGTGAACGTCTTCCATCCGCGGCGGAGGTACATGACGCGAGGGGCAGGGAAGTTGACGTCGACCCACGTGCCGCCGTTCCCGCAGCCCTTCATGTGCAACCAGAGGGTCTGGAGGATCGACCTCCATCTTCTGAGCAAAGGCAGTAGGGAGACGGAGGCTGCTACGCGATGGCCGGCGCAGCCTGATGAAGAATTCGCGGGCTGATCCCCGACGTGGTGCTTCGTCGGGGGATGCATCGCTGGCGGAGGCGAGGCCGATGCGCCACCCCATCCTCCTCTCCCCTGGGCGCCACAGTGACCTCGACCTCGCCCCTCCCCCTTCCTCTCATGGCCGGTCCCGCCACCATGAGCTCTTGGGAAGGAGGAATGCGCTGGCAAGCAGCGGCCCTCGCCGCCACCGTCGAAGGGCCAACACTTCCTCTCGCCATGGCGGATGGAAGGAAGAAGCAGAGGTGGAAGGAGACAGATGATGGAAGAGTGTGGAATGCCGCCCCCTCCCCTCCTTATAAAGGGGCGGAGTTGGGGCTCGTTCGCCCCACTCGACCAATTCGGTCATCGGGGGCGCAGGGAATCAGGACCAGCCCGCTGCCCCAATCAGCGACGGCCCGGTTTCCCGCCTCCACCTCCTGCCACCTGCATGAGGGACATGTGGCGAGCGAGCAACATTGAAGGAACAGGCGAAGCGACCGCTCCCCACCCTGTGATCATGGGGCGCGGGCGCCTTGAAGGCCACGACCCGAGTCCACCCGAGTAAATGGGTTGTGCCTCTGCGCCTCCCTCCTTTTACGGGGAAGGCGCGAGCCACCTCTTGACCACGAAGTGACGCATGCGTGCGGGAACCGCCAAATGCATGACCCCCACATCACGCACGACCCTCCACGTTGCGCGTTCAACGCGGGTCGTGGGGAAGCGCAGCGGACGAGAAATTACTAAGGAAAAATCCGCCCCACCTGCCCGTGCACTGTGGCACCCCGGCTCAGAGAAACCGGAACGCCCCGTATTCCAGCCCAGAGATCGAGGAGAAGTCTCCAGAATACAACACTGCTTGACATAGAACAAATCAGCTCTTATTACAAGAATAATAATACAAGGGTCTGATGTCACAAAGAAGCACATCAGCTCCGCGACACTACGCCTGCGATACTACACTTGTTCTATGCTAGCAACGAAACAACTCGTAGCAGTGGAATACTTCTAGCAGCGGAACAACGACGAAGGTGGTGAACTCCACTCTGCAGGGACTCTGGCTGGGACACGATCTAGCTCGCACGCACGACAACCATCGACAAGCAATCAAGCAATCATGGCATCACCTGCAATCTGGCATGATACGCCAGGTCAGTACATTGAATGTACTTGCAAGCTCACAACAACCATAAACATCAAGGCAAGATAATAACATACAATTAAGTAGGTTAATTATTTAACAACTACCATGATGAAACAACTACTAAGAATGGTATGAAACTGATACAATACTAATAAATCACCATCTCAGATCTCCATGACCATATCTCTCTTGGCTAACCGGCCAAGCAATATACCATCTCGATCACTTCGTGATCAAAACCAAACGGTGATAATTCCGGCGATCACTACCACGACCAACACTTGGTCTCAACCGTGATCCTTCCGGCGATCACTACCATGACCAACACTTGGTCTCAACCGTGATCCTTCCGGCGATCACTACCATGACCAACACTTGGTCTCAACCGTGATCCTTCCGGCGATCACTACCATGACCAACACTTGGTCTCAACCGTGATCCTTCCGGCGATCACTACCATGACCAACACTTGGTCTCAACCGTGATCCTTCTGGCGATCACTACCATGACCAACACTTGGTCCCCAACATCATCATCAACATCCTGCCAATCTGAACTGCTCAACATATCAACATATAAATATATCTCCTATAAGTCATTCTGTCATGTGAGTGTTGATCGAACGGTGTGACCTAGTACGAACCCTTGCCCATGACCGAGGACGCGACTATAAATAGATTTAAATACACACTCTATAGAGGTAGCGCACTTTACTCACACCACGGAACCTATGGCCTCGCACTCCCATTCGGATGGACCAATGGCATTCCGACAAAACCGATCTACTACCATGACACTCTCCCGGCCACTCCGACCCACTCCCAACCGGGCTAGTCCTGGGTGGCCCCGTGTCTACCAAAGACACAATGACCACTGCGTGGCCAAAACGTCCCTCACGGGGACCGTGCACATAACAATAACAACATGCACACAAGGCTTATGTCCGCCTACCTGATTAGGGTAGTGCACGCCCATAAGCTTCCCTAGTTGGAGGCACCAGCGAGAGGCATGACAATAGACTGCATTAGGGCCTACCCATAAAGGCAAATGTGGTTGCACTAGAAAAGCCCGGTTCGGTGGCACCTGACCAACTTAATTACGTAATTTATCCCCAAAATATAATAGTAAGGACTGATACTCCAATATCATCTATCAACCTATAATCCAAGTCGTAGCAAAATCCAACAAATAATCCAAAGCTTAATATCATCATACCAAGATACTCCGAGGACAGTAAAACACTACTATCATGATGAACCCAAGAACGATAATACTACTACTCAAATAACTATCAAGCTATGATCCACATGCAAGCATCATCTCCATCATCATATTCCATAACATAATATCAACTAGCATCATGATGAAAATAACACTAGCAACTAATAATCCAAAGGCAACATGATGTTCAAAGTAGTGCTCCAAGATAATAACAAATACCATCATGACAATAATCATACTAGCCACTAAGAATCCAAAGGCAACATGTCATCCAAAGTAATACTCCAAAGCATATTACCATCATGAACATAATCATAATAGCCACTAAGAATCCAAAGTCACATGCCATCGACATAATTATCAAAATGTAATTCCTAGAACTCCAAGCAATATCATGGCAATATCAATCATCAAAACAACACTCCGAGACATGCCATGAACAGATCATCATAGCTAATGCAATGTTTTAAACAAGTTCAAATAAATAAATAATGTCACTTCATTGCAATCATGCAAATGGAGGGTGTGGCTTGCCTGGGGTGGAAGAAATCATCGAGAAGGAATGCGAGAAGCTCGCGGAACGAATCGCCGGAAATCTTCACTTGCGGAGGGGGCTGAATAAGGGCAGGGGAAAATGGTCATTTTCAGAATGTCAAAACATGGTGAAAATGGTTCCATCGGAACGGGCTCGACGAAACGAAGAAGTGGGCTTTGGGATCACCTCATTTGGAGTTGTGGTTAAAAAGATATGAGTGTTTGACTGCCAGGGGCCTATCTGTAATGAAAATACTTTCAAATAGGGCCTGGACAGAAAAATGGAAAACACAATTAGAGAAATACGCTTTCACTGAACTGAAAACGTAATCTGGGTTGAAGAAGAAACAGAATGCACTTTTGGTGAAAGAAAACATATTCGCCAGAATACGCTTTCACTTATCCACCTCAGCAATTCGAGTCAACGCGGGGACTTACAGGCGGGGCCCGCCACTTATCCACATGGATAGGGCGGGGTCAGTGGCGGAGTGGCTGCCAGGTGGGGTCGGGGAAAGGAGGGGGCCTGCCTGGCCTCGTCTCCTTCTCCTACCTCCCGCTCGCCCGCGAAGGCAGAGGACGACCGCGGCTGCCGGCGCCCGTCCCGGCGCCACCGGCCACCTCCGGGACATTCCGGCCACCGGAGTGACCAGGAAGAAGGGCCGCATCCGCCTGGAGGGTTCTTTCCCACCGAGAAGCAGCAGAGGGAGCAGAGCTCCGGCTCCAGAGATGGACGGCGGCGACGGCGAAGATGGAATCGAGGCTACGGTGGAGGGCAAGGAGAGGCAGGGTTCGGGAGGGATTCGCCGGGGCTGAGGACCTCTTTTGGAGGTGGAGAGGAGGAGGGATGGGCTCGGCCTCGAGGGGATTTAGGCAGATGGCCGCGGCGGCCATGGTTGCCATCTGAGACGAGGAGGAGCTCTCGAGCTCGAATGAGAGGCTGGACGAGTGGTGTGAGGCTGGGGGTGAGCTCTAACGAGACCGGGGTAGGCTATATATAGGCGGGGCGAGGAGGGGAGGCCGTGGACGCGTGGCCATGGCTTGGGTGTCGCCACTCGCGTCCGGCCACGCTCTGGCGACGGCCAGCGATCACGGGGAGGTGCGGGATCACGACGAGCTATTGATTCAGAGCTCACGGAGGGGTAGACGACGTCGGGGAGCAGAGGAAGAATCCGAGCACCATTAAAACATGTCGGCACACTGTGCTCCCGCGGGCGAGCATCGGCGAGTGTCGGTGAGTGGTTTTACGGAGAGGGAGAGAGGTCCAGGAGGACGGCGACGACTCGGTAAAACTGCTAGACATGCTCGCTGAGACGCCGAGCAGAGAAGGGGCCCGAGCAAGAAGCCATTCTGGACGCGTGCACTGCATGCCAAGTCGGTGGTCACTGCACGCACTGGTAGGTAGCGAGGGAGAGGGGCTTGACCATGTTGTCTAGTGGGTAGTTCATCCAGGGTAGGTTACAACCGCAATGGTAGTTCGGTGAAAACTGCTATGGTTAACTGAGAATTACCCTCTGAAGTTTACTGCAGTAAACTTGGGTGAACATTTGTGATCAACAGGGATTTTACTGGTGCCAAAGGGTTTGTCTGGAGTGATTAATTAAGGAAGGACTATGATCCTGGAGGTTTTGAGGCATAATGAAGCACAAACTAACATAGTTGCTTTGTAACTCACATTATGTGTCCAGAATCAAGTTTTGGATGATGCACTCACATGGAGTAACCAATTGAGGTAAAACTTGGCAGGACTTAGTGACTTGGCCAGATAAAGGTGCTGTAAAAATTTCATGCCAATTGGTTTTACCAAAATGGTACTTCCTTCACAGCTATTCCCTCTATCCAGAATCTTGCAAAAATTCTAGAGCAATATTGGCTAGATTAATTGATGCCAAATTTGGTGGATAGAAGTCATTTGGGTAGGATAATGCTCTGGTAAATTTTCAGGCAAAATTAAGTAATATAAAATATACTTGCTTCACAACCTGAAAATATTGACAGAATCAAAGATTTGATGTTGTTCTCTCATAGTTCAAGGGATGGAGCTGAACTTTGTAGAAAAGAAATCATATGAGCACAAGAAGAGGCATGAAAAATTTCAACTCATTTGGATAAAACTAGCTAGCACTTCCTTCACAAAGGCTTCCCTCAGACAGGAACTTTGAAAACATCACTGAGGAAGTTTGGCTAGGCAAATAAAGTTGAATTTTGGCACAGGACAATTATTTGGATGATATATCATGCCCAAAAAGTTTGGAGGCAAATGGGAAAGGATAAATAGCACTTGCTTCACAATGTGCCATTTAGGACATAATAGGAAATGAATTTATTGAGCATGATGGAAAATATGGCCAATGAAATATTTTTCCATATTTGATGAAGATAGGACTCAAACAATTTATAAGAATTATTTGGGGATTTTTGGATGGACAGAAACGTAGGTTGCTTCACAACCTAGGGCAAACAGGGTTATTCCTTTAATAGGAAAATGAATTTTCCCTAGAAAAGAAATTAGGGTTTGGTCAAGCAGTGGAGTGACATGATCTAGGCAAAGTTTTCAGGATAATGAGCCACTTGGGAGAGGAAATGAAGATGATTTTCCAGGTGACAAGGCCACATAACCACTCCAAAAAGAAAAACAGAGCAAAAACCAATAAATCAAAAAGATAAAGAAAAGGGCCAAAATCCAGGCTGTTACACACACCGTTCTGGGCCTAGCCCAACAATGCGTCGCGCTTATATATGGCCCAGGTCCAGGGGCTCCTGTCGGTGTACAAAAGTAGGGGCTCTCCTTTTGACCCCTTTACTTGTGCACGGGCAGTCAGAGCCACGCGACGCGCCACACTTAGCAGGACAGAGGAGGGAAGCCGGAGAGAAGCCGAAGCACGAGACAACCAAGGCGACGCCAAGAACGGAAGCACATGAGGGCGAGAGGGCAAGGTGGACTCCATTGGCAAGATTCTTGCTGAGGCGGCCCCCCGCAGCCTCGGCAAGAGCCTTGCCGGGGCAACTTGCCCGATGCCAGCGGAGTGAACCACCCTTGAGCCCACCGGCTCCAACCTAACCAACTACGTTGGAACCAAGGCTCGGGAGTCGCCTCTGTGGTGGTATGCAAATCTTCGTCAAGCTCATAAATATATGAGTTCAGATGAGGACTAGGAGACGGCGACCCTCGGCAGGATCCTAGCCAAGGAAATCCACAAGACCCCCGGCAAGACCCTTGCCGGGGATGACAGCAACGCCATGGCAAGACCCTTGCCGAGCCCCCGGCAAGACCCTTGCCGAAGGCGTCAGCAGGGCCACTACCAGGCCTGCACTAGCCAAGACCCCGCCGCCGTTCGCATGCAGCTGCCAGCCCAACCAGCTGGGCAGGCACCTATGTGGCAACATGCAGCTTCCAGGCCAACTTAGTAAGTGCCTGCGTGGCGGCATGCAGATCTTCATGATGGCCCTACCACAACGCCACCTCAGCTGCCTGCCTGCCTACATGGCACTGCATGCATCGCCAGCCTGGGCGCGTGTCGAAGCGAGGCGAAGCGGCGACGGACGGGACGTGCCTCGTTCCCGTCCCCGATAAAGCTAATGGACACCTACGTAGCGCATTTAATGCGCTTTGTCCCATAATGCTGTGCGATAAGCTCGCACACTGTAGGCCTTTCCACCTCCTGTGTGCCACTGTGGCAGCCCCTTTTTTCCTATAAAAGGAGGCCCGAGGCGACCAGGAGAAGGATTCGACTTTTTGGAACGGGACGACCACCGTAGCTAGTTCAGAAAGCTCAAGAACACTCAATACATCCACCAAAGCAGGACTAGGGTTTTACGCATCCTTGCGGCCCGAACCTGGGTAAACGATCCGTGTGCTTGCTCTTGGACCTGCTCTTCTCACGACCCCGCGCCCGCCGATCATAGACGGGATCCCAGTGATCCCATGGGTGTCATTCCCACCGACAACCTCTTCTTGGCCGAACACTCGTCGGGCTCCCCGGGATACGTGGTCGAGCTTAGGCTGCGACATTCTGGAGCAGGGGATGTGGATCTGGTGGGGAGGGACACCGCAGACCTCATCAAATAACTCAAGGGAGTGGGGTGACGGTATGGGAATTGCTGGTTAACCTAAACTTTATTATCTAAGCTAGGAGGATCGGGCAGACCGGCAGGGGTTAGCGGTGGCGCCCGCGGCGACCGCGAGCTAGGGTTCAAGGGGGGAGGGGGATATGGAGGGGGGGGGGGGGTTGGTGTTTGAGGATACGCCGTGACTATTGAAATTTTTATTAATGGTGGGTGGAGATGGTGGTGGACGAGGGAGGGCGATGGTTCAAATGCCTCGGCTACTGCAATTTTACTATAAGATCGGTGCTGGAGGAGTGTGGGCGACGGTTGAAGTATGGTGGCTACTAAAATTTGGGTAAAGGAATTGATGCGGGGCGGGAGTGCCCAAGATCACACACGATCCAATAACAATATGCGTGTATGATAATAAGGAAAAGTGGCGCGGAACCGCCGATTTTTGCAATGCTCAAGCCGGGTAGTTTGTTTTTATATTTCTAGCTAGCTGGTTTATCACACACGGTTTGTCCTAATTTCCAAATAAACTTACCCGCCTTTAGCTTGCAGAGGTGGTGGTTTTACAGCGCACTTGCATTGCACACGATTAAGCCAGTACCTCCACAGCTCCACCCTTTGCTCACGCTTGCGCGGTCATGGTGATTTTATAGCGCACTTGCATCGCACACGGTTGAGCCAGTAACTCCACCTTTGCTCGCGCTTGCGCAGGCATGGTGATTCACAATGCACTTGTATCGCACACAGTTAAGATATTATACCCGTGTCCGCTGAGCGTCATCAGAGTCTTTGCAGCAAAAAATAACGTTAGAGAGGGTCAGAAGCCAGCCACACCAGCATGTGGCCCAAATATATATGAGTGAAAATGGTAGTGTGTGATGTTCAAAATTCCAATGCACAACTTTGACCACGCGGGCCCACGGTTGGGCGGGTCGTCGAAGATTGATGAGGAGGGCCAGAAGTCAAGAACCACTTGGAAGTGGCCAAATATATGTAGGAATATTGGGGATGTTTAAAACTTTAAATACACAATGCATAACTTTGGTGGCACCAGCCTCGTAAACCCGAAAGCACCCTTGGATATATATATATATATATATATATATATATATATATATATATATATATATATATATATATATATCGTACCTAGCTAGGATGCTTGGCCCACCACCTCCCACTTCGTGTCAGCGGGGCGGATGCACGTAATGATCGATACTTTGGTCATACATGCATGTCGCCATGACCTACCATAAGATGGACCAACGAATCTATCGTTTGGTCAAACGACAGTTGTTGTTGTTGTTGTTGTCTATAAACCGCTTGGGCCAATAGATTGAACCATCATAAAAATTGCACGAGAAGGACCACAAAACCAACACCTCTTACGTGCGGCCCAAAATGATGTACGTTGGGAAGGGGTGATGTGTGTTTTCAATATAGAATAATGTACAATTTAGATGTGGTGCCTGCCTCTCGATACAGACAACAACCATGAAGGCAAGGTAGTTAAGGACGAGATACGCAGGGTTTGATGTAGGTCAAACCTAGCAATCCGAGCATGTGGGAGGGAATCCTGACAACGCATGAGCTCGAGCTTTGGTTGAGCGACATGTGATGGTGACCGGCCCTAACATAAACTAGGATGAATCCATTCATGGCCGACACATACCCCTCATTATCGGTCAAAGGGATGATATATATACACTCGGGGAGCCCACAGATATGCATGTCATCATAAAAAACCGCACAAGGGAGACGTGGTCGATCAGAAGACCCCGTAATACACTGCATGCGGCTCAAAAATATGTATGGGTACGGTGGTGTGTGATGTGTTTAAATCTCAAATGCACAACTTCGATGGGCCACCAACTACATTACAAACCGAACACCGTACCCAACTCCAAGCCTGGTTCAATACGTACGATGTCAGTTTCCCAACTTCCAGGCGACGACGGTGGGGAGCGGGGAGTCGTCCCACGCAAGCGCTCAAACTTTATTTGGTCTAGCATGGGACACACACACACACACACACACACACATATATATATATACACACCTATATAGTGTGCGAATAACTTTGAAAGTTGGTCGTTAGATGCAGCCAATCCGACGGTACATAGATGGCAAATCCGAGCACTATTGGCTATTGGAAATCATCTACATTCCACCAGATTCTACCACATGTACAATCTAGAAGACTGCATGGTTGAACTTAAGCATAATGCACAAACCTCAAAACACAAGCACTTCTCCTTTCTTCTGTAGAATCTTCCATATCTTAATTGCCCAATTTTTTTTCTAAATGAATTGTCACTTTTTGTTTTTAAATTTACAATGCACAATTCAATGAATCTTAAAATAGATTTATTATAAAACTAATTGATTTTGGATGAGATGAACTATAAGAATTAAATGAACATCTACATCATGCATATATGACTCAAACCTTCAATGAGCACTGACACTGTTAGCGGGAAAACGATGGGAGAAGAGGCGGGAAACCGATGAGAGGAGTGGCGAGAAACGGTAGCCTGTTTTGAAAACCTAGTAGAGAAGGAAGCATGAGCTAGCACGACGCATGCGCACAGTGCTTACCCATGTACTGCATGTGTTGTCGAAAGGGCTCAGGGTTGCCATTCGATCTAGGAGCATCCAACGGTGCACACGTACGATCCGTGGGGTTTGGGTTCTGGCCAATCAGAACGCACGACCCAAATCACGCGCGTAGTAGGGGGGAGGGAGAATATCATACGGAAACCAACATTTGGTGGAAACCGGTGAAAACCACGAGAAAAAGATGTTTTGAAGTTTCAAATTTTTTTGAAAAAATGCGGGATGTTAAGAGGATTATGTTTTATTGCCACACAAAATTTCAAGTTGAAACACATAACGAGATGTGAGCTATGAAAAAGACAAAATCAGCGTTGAATACTGCCGAATAGTAATGTCACTATTTAGGGCTGAATTTGTCTTTTTCATAGCTCACATCTCGTAATGTTTTTCAACTTGAAATTTTGTGTCGCAATAAAACATCACCTTCTTAACATCCCACATTTTTTCAGATTTTGATGAAACTTTATAGTATGGTTTCCACAAAGTTTCCATTGAATATCGGCTTTCATGAGTGAACTGTGTGCTTTTTGAAAAAAAATTGTGAGAAGAATCTCGATTTTTAAATCCCCGTAAATCCAAAACTAAGCCGAAAGTCATGAAACCTGGCATGGTGTCACGACATGGCACTTATATGTCAAGCAATTTATTTCGTCCATTGTGGTGCAAGTTTTATTACAAGCCTTTTACAAACCGGAGCTTCTCTCAAAGAAGCCTCGTGGTTCCGATGGGGAGACGTGTCCCCCTTGTGGGCGAAACGTAATCACTACCTCTTTTTGCCTTGTATTTTCTTCTACACGAAACATGGAACGACATGATATCCACGCTGAAATTTAAACTTATTCAGGGTTCGTTTGGCCTTTTTATACACTAATTGAGTTTCCTAGGCATTTAATGTCCATAATTCAAATCTGAACTTCAAATACATGCTCCAGTTCACCAAAATGGCTAGAAAATTTATACATGTGTCCTTGGGTGCATGTTTAGGTCCCATGCTAGGAATGGGAACAAATTAAAACCGTACCCGCGTCTTGGCTCGTCCTCAAACATTTGGAATCTCAGTTTCTAAATCCCCGTAAATCCTAAACTCACCAGAAAGTCATCAAAGGTGGCATGGGTGTCATGTAGGCACATATATGTCATGGTAAAACATTGTCCAATTTGGGCCAAGCTTTATTAGAAACCTCTTACAAAAACGAAGCTTCTCTCAAAGAAGCCTCGTGGTTCCGATAGGGAAACGTGTTCCCCTTGTGGGCGAAACATAATCACTGTCTCTTTTCGCCTTGTATTTTCTTCCACGGGCAACATGGAATGACATGATATCCGTGCTGAAATTTAAATGTATTCATGGTTCGTTTGTCCTTTTTATATATACACTAATTGAGTTTCCTAGGCATTGAATGTCCATAATTCAAATCTGAACTACAAATACATGCTCCAGTTCACCAAAATGGCTAGAAAAATTATACATGTGTCCTTGGGTGCATGTTTAGGTCACATGGCGGGAATGGGAATGAATTACAACCGTACCGGTGTCCTAGCTCGTCCTCAAACATTTCGAATCTCGGTTTTTAAGTCTGCATAAATCCAAAACTCACCAGAAAGGCATCAAAGGTGGCATGGTGTCATGTCATGGCACATATATGTCATGGTAAAAACATTGCCAATTTGGGCCAAGCTTTATTACAAACCTCTTACAAACCGGAGCCTGTCGCAAGAACCCTCGTGGTTCCGATAGGGAAACGTGTCCCCTTGTGGGCCAAATGATAATCACTCCCTCTTCTAGCCTCGTATTTTCTTCTACACGCGACACGGAACAATGGGAGATTCACGCTAAACTTTTAAATTATTCATGGTCCGTTTGACCTTTTTTTATTCATTATTTGAGTTTTCTAGGCAATTTAATGTCCATAATTCAAATCCGAACTACAAATACATGCTCCAGTGCACCAAAATGGCTAGAAAAAATGTACATGTTTCCTTGGGGTGCATGTTTAGGTCCCATGGAACGAATGGGAATGAATTCAACCGTCTCGCCATGTCCTGGCTTGGCCACAAACATTGTGAATCTCGGTTTTTAAATCTCTGTAAATCCAAAACTAACTAGGAAATCATGAAACTTGGCATGGTGTCACTACATGGTACATATAATTGTCCAATTTGGGCGAAGCTATATTACAAGCCTCTTACAAACCAGAGCCTGTCGCAACCCTCGTGGTTTCGGTAGGGAAACATGCCCCTCTTGTGGGAGAAATGATAATCGCTGCCTCTTCTCGCCTTGAACTTTGTTTTCCACAGGCAACATAGAATAACAGGAGTGTGGGGCTGAAATTTGAAACTGTTCAGGGTTCATTTGGCCATTATATATATATATATATATATATATATATATATATATATATATATATATATATATATATATATTTCTAATTACTTAGTTTTCTACGCATTTAATGTAGTCCATAATTCAAATTTGAACTACAAGCACTAGCTCCAGTGAGGCAAAATGGGTGAGAAATCGTACATGTGTCTTGGGTGCATGTTTAGGTCTCATTTAAGGAATGGGAATGAATTACAAACTTGCCGTCGTCCTGAAACATTGAGAATCTTGGTTTTTAAATCCCAGTAAATCAAAAACTCACCCAAAAACATGAAACTTGTCATGGTTTCATGACATGGCACATATATGCCATGGTAAAAAATCTTCCAGTTTGAGAAGAGGCGCACACATTAGTAGCCAATGAAGTCCTTTTTGAAACAAAAAGCTGACACGTTAATATCGCAAACGGCTGTATTATATTAACCGTGTCGAAATTTAACCATACTTGGTGGTGTGCGTGCAACTGTTTGATTAGACGGGACGGGCACGAGAAGTCCGTCGTGTAGGCTCACCGGGATGCGCGCGAGCAGTTCGCCGTGCAGGCTCGACGGGACGCGTGCATTATGTCCACCTCGTAGGCTCCATGGGACACGTGCGAACAGCAAGGCCGCCCATGCTCACCGGGAAGTGAGCTATTTGACCTCCATGCACCAGCCGCCGCCTGCCTCGCTCACAATAATTAAAGCACCTGGACGGAGGGTGTTTGCTTGTGATCCCATGGCAGCATTTTCTTTGTTCGTGTTTTCAACTCGTATTCCGCCCTAATTTAAATTGCCACATAGGGCAACAGATAATACGACCACAAATATAATGGCAACGGATAATACGACAACAAATTTACAATGGCGCAGATAATAATTGTCTTACATATTCCGGATAATTTAAAATGCCACATGCAGCAAAGCCCAGAAGACACGGGGACAAGAGAAGAAGGAAATTGCAGACAATGACCCGGGTCGCTACTGTCTCTACTCGTCGATGGATCGCCGGGCGACGAAATCCTCCAGCTCCTTATTCAATTCCTCATGACTTTGCTTGAAAGTAGCCATGGATTCCTCCACCTCCTGCTCATGCTCGATCTGGAGCTTCCTCAAGTTACCCATCAGTTCCTTGACGACCACTTTCAGCGTCATCTCCGAGGCACCGCTCTGCTCATGCAACATCTTCCAGCCAGCGGCCTCCTCCTCCTTCTCGGCGAGAAACTTGAGGAGCTTCGCATTGTCACCCATGAGTTGCTCGACGAGGCTGGTCGCCTTGTCAACCGAGGCATCACTGATCTTGAGCAGCTTCATCAAGCCATCGACCAGCTCCTGCTGCATAGTGATGCCAGCAAGAATATCGTCGTCGCCGGTGAAGGACTTCAGGAACGCCGACTCGTCGCGATGGCTGACGCCGCGAATGCGCTTGTGAGAGCCCTCATGTGCCCGTGAGAGCTCGTTCGAGGGCTCCGCGGCGCGCCGAGACATCTCTGCTGCGGCTGCGGCTTCGCGGCGGGACCTCTCTAGTGCTTCCGTGGCCTTGGTCTTTGCTGCACGGTTATATGTCCACCCTAAACTCCTCCTACCGGTCATGTTCGAACGACTTGACAGGAAAGACTAGTTTTGTGGGTGATGAGGAGAGGAACTATGAAGTAATTTTCGAGTGGGTAGTTTTTATAGCCCGGTGCTAAGTGTGAACACATATTAGTTTGATAGATGTGAACCGATTTGCAATTACTTATTGCGTTGTAATCTGCAATATGACAAGAAACAGGGTCAAAATTTATTGATGGCAGAAGGTTGACCACATGGTTGCTCGTTGTTGAGGCGGCCGCAGCGTGCTCCACTCTGGCATCTCTGCGCGCGCTCTGCTCGCCGTTGAGGCAACTTTACAATGGCAACGGTTAATAATTTTTAATAATTGTCTTACATATTCAGGATAATTTAAAATACCACATGCGGCAAGGCCCAGAACACTCATGACCTACATATACATACAATTATAATAAAATATAAGCTAAAAGGCCGAGTTGGCGGTCTTCCAACGATGGTCTTCTCGTACTCCATGATCAGCATGACACACTTGCGACTGTTCACTCCAAGTGTCCCGACCCGCCTCTGCCTACGGAGCTGCTGGCACTGGGAGGCTCTTGGGGCTGCTGGGCCTCTTCCAGAAGAGCTTGACAGCATGCAATCACGCGCATGACAACTCCACGGAATCGCTCCATTTCCATGTCTCTGGCCTGGTAGCAAATTCCATCCATCACCTGCATCCTCAAGATATCACGTTGGCGATGTTCTACTTCATCAGGGACGTCAACTCCGCCAAGGATGCGCTCAAGCCTGGCCACCACATCATCGGGATCGAGGTTGACACGGCCGACACGGGCAATGATGAAGGCACATGCTACCTTTGTCTTGACTGAATCGCAGAGGTCCTTTGCTCATTCCTTGCGGGGCATCAGGCTCTCGATGAGCACTGGTGATGGCGGCTCTTTGGGTGGGTCGTCGATCATGCCGCCGAGCAGCTCTGGATCTTTTGCACGATGGATGGCAAACTGCTCATCACACCTCTACAATATGTCGATTGTGCTCCCAAGGACTATGACGCCGATATCGTTGCCGATCGGCCATGGTGCCTGCATCGGCTGATGAAGCTCTTGCTCCCCAACCTGCTCCGGCTCGTTCTCCTCACCGAAGATGTAACGCAGGTAGGCATCGACGTCAAAGCATTGGTCGTTGCCTGGCATGCTTGGAATAACTAATGGTAAATGGGTGAGGACTAGATCTACGCAAAGTGTCGCGGCGGTGCGTTGCCGCCTTGGTTATATGTAGCAAGCTTTTAGCTGGTTGCGGGAAACAGGTGAGGGAAGAGGCGTGGATTTTACAATTCACCCATGTGGAGCACGGGAAGCATTCGCTGGAGTGCAGGAAGAGTAAGTGGAGCACACACAGAACCCAAATACCGTATCCGGTGCCATGTGTTATTTATCACACAAGTGTTAACATAAGGAACGTATGTGTAACTTACTAATCATCGCACACGAGTACTCGCAGACGCATCGTGTGCCATACTCCTAGCCACCGCAAGCAACTAGTTTGCATTTTTCAAAGTTTTTTGTACACACAGAATCGCACACAAACTAACTGTATTAACCATCTATGTTGTAATTTCTCATCGCAAACAGTTGATCCGAGTCGGCTGTTTGTCACGTATCACACATCTTATTAAGTTGAACCGTTTCTGTTGTGTTCGCTAATCAAACATAGTTCGTCCGAGTAAACCGTATGCCCTATATCACACACAACTTGATCTGGCTAACCGTTTCTGTTGCACTCCCTAACAGCAAATAGTTCATCGAAGTGAACTGTATGGCATATATCGCACACACATTGATATGGCTTCCCGTTTCTGTTGTTCTGCCTCATCGCAAATAGTTCGAATGGGTTAACCGTGTGCCCTGAATCACACACACAACTGAAATCTGAACCGTGTTTGATGGCTCCGTCATCGCAAATGTTTTGCACCTTTTTTGACGGTGAAAGGATCGACAAGAGGTGTCTAGATGGGCGTGAATAGACTCTAATCAAGAAAAGTTATAGTTTTTAATTCTTTAGGTTCATGTGGAGTATTAGCACAAGTTTAAACATTCACAATACATATGAAGCAAGCATGCAAGCATACACAGAATATATGAGCAGCGGAAAGTAAAGCATGCAAGTTGCAATAATGTAAAGAGAAGGGATTGGAGTGTGCAAACGCAAGTTGGAGACACGGTGATTTTTATCCGTGGTTCCGATAGGTGGTGCTATCGTACATCCACGTTGATGGAGACTTCAACCCATGAAGGGTAACAGTTGCGCGAGTCCACGGAGGGCTCCACCCACGAAGGGTCCACGAAGAAGCAACCTTATCTATCCCACCATGGCCGTCGCCCATGAAGGACTTGCCTTAGTAGGGTAGATCTTCACAAAGTAGGCGATCTCCTTGCCCTTACAAACTCCTTGGTTCAACTCCACAATCTTGTCAAAGGCTCCGAAGTGACACCTAGCCAATCTAGGAGACACCACTCTCCAAGAAGTAACAAATGGTGTGTTGATGATGAACTCCTTGCTCTTGTGCTTCAAATGACAGTCTCCCCAACACTCAACTCTCTCTCATAGGATTGGATTTGGTAGAAAGAAGATTTGAGTGGGAAGCAACTTTGGGAAGGCTAGAGATCAAGATTTATGTGGTTGGAATGGAATATCTTGACCTCAACACAAGTGTAGGTGGTTCTCTCTCAGAAAATATGTATTGGAAGTGTAGGCATGTTCTGATGGCTCTCTCCACAAGTGAAGAGTGGGTGGAGGGGTATTTATAGCCTCCACACAAAATCTAACTGTTACACACAAATCACCAAACTCGGTGGGACCGATTCAAAGAACTCGGTCAGACCGATTTGATTCATAATGTGACCGTTATGTGTTTCGGTGGGACAGACTGGATCAACTCGGTGGGACCAATGTGCTAGGGTTAGGGTAAATCCAAAACTCGGTTTGACCAATTACTCAAACTCGATGGGACCGATTTGGGTAATAAGCGAAACAGAGAGTTGGCCAAGCAAACTCGGTGGGGCCGATTGCATATCTCGGTGGGATAGAAAATATTGCAATAGGTAACAGAGAGTTTGCAAGCCCATCTCGGTGAGACCGAGATCCCATCGGTGAGACCGAACTGATTAGGGTTTCTGGCAGTGGCTATGCAACTGAACTCGGTGGCTCCGGATAGAAAGAATCGGTGGGGCCGAGTTTGACTTTTGGTTTGGGACAAATTTGGAAGTGAGAAAGTGGTTGAGGGCTTTGGAGCATATCACTAAGCACTTTGAGCAAGCAAGCCATGAAGCAAGACCTCATCCCTTCTTAATAGTATTGGCTTTCCTATGGACTCAATGTGATCTTGGATCACTAAAATAGAAAATGTAGAGTCCTGAGCTTTGAGCTTGAGCCAATCCTTTGTCCTTAGCATATTGAAGGGGTTCCACATCCTCTAGTCCATGCCACTCCATTGTTGAACTTGTTTGAAACATACTTGGTAGAAACATTAGTCCAACAAGAGATATGTTAACATTAATTACCAAAATCACCCAGGGAGCACTTGTGCTTTCAGACGGTTTTTTACATCCCCGTTTCTGATTAATGCATCACACACAGTTTCGTCAAAGGGTCTCTGATCGTAGTGTCGTGTTAGCAGCATCCTGTAGTAGTGTTCCTTCTCTCCACCATAGCGAAGGTGCAGTCAGCGTTGCCGATGAAACAGGCGAATGCTACAGAACCTCTGATGGCCCTACAACAGTGGTAGACAAGAACCTCATCCCGCACGCATACTTGGGCGACCACGATCTGCTGGTCCCTGTCAGGAGACGAATGGATGGGCACAAGGTCTAGTCCTGCAACCTTGTGCTTTCTCGTCCCGTAAGTACTGCTGGAACTCGGTGAGGCAGAGCTTCACCAAGTCCGGATCATTGGTGTACACCACATTCAACTAGGTGCAACCATGGGACTTAATGGCGAACTCAAAGGTGAACTCCTTTCTGAAGTCCATATCTAGCAGGCTCACCCCTCGGATCGCCATTGGAGTCTCCTCAAGTGAACAAGTGGATAGGCGGCAGTAGTTAGTTTTTCAGCTCCTGGGGAACTGGATTCAATAGTAAACTGAGTGTGTACAGGTGACAACAGTTACTACCTCTCCTTCGCCCGCTGCACGCCCGACAGAACATGCACCCTCGGCGCATTCAAATGCCTCCATTAAGAAACCTATTCCGGCCACACGTCAATTCATGAGTGGGTCTGTATTGATACTGTAATAACAAGTGTTAGTGGTCACTTTACTTAAATTTAATTAGCTTTAATAGAAATTTATTCTTAAAACAAGCAATGCATTGGCTCGTTCTATTAGTGCCACATGATCAACATGCACAACAATTCGAATTATTATTCTCAGGACGCACACGATCAACACATTTGTCGCACTTTCACACAAATAATACTACCAAGTTTGAAATGTTTGTTATGGTTGCTGTCCTCTGCATCATCATGCCGTGTTTCCCAGCTTGCAAGATCCAGAACCAACAAATAAGATTCAAATAATAAGTACATCAAAGATGCCTACACATCTCATTGATTCCCAGCTTGCAAGATTTAGAACTAACAAATAAGATTCAAACTATAAGTACAACAAAGATGCCTACACATCTCATTGATTCCCAACTTGCAAGATTCAGAACCAACCCATTGGATCCTTTTGATAAACTGAATATCGGGATTAAATCCATCTTGGCTAGCCGTGTCATACAACCCAAGAACTTGGCAAATGTTCTTGACCATCACAACAACCGTAATTGAGTATTCATGTTTGCACAAATAAGAAAGAGCATGATTACTATAATAGTGGTACTAGTTGAAGAAAACTCTATTTCCAAAATGAGAAAACATTGCAATAGAATAGCTTTATTTAAAAAATAGAACATTAGCACAATATGACAAAGCACAATCATGTTGATAAAGGAAACTACTGACCGGTGTGAGGGGCCCTATGCCGCCACGACTCGATGTGGTGAACCTACAACTCCATTCAGATGAGGCCAGCCTGGAGATCCATGATTCAATTCATGCGCCTTTTTTCTGCAGTTCACCTGAAATGAAGCAAAGATTGCATCATTCAGCTAGCAAGAACTACTTGCTCTTGTGAGCCGGCAGGTTCTTCTTTACTAGTTGCACTAAAATTCAGCAACATTAAGGTTGGCTGTCCTGCTCATGTAAGGTGCAACTATAATTTGCTTATCCTTATGTGCAGTTCCACTAAAATAAAGTGCCATTGTGGTGACAGTGACGGCTCATCTTGCAAAGGCTAATAAAATGTTGCACGAGATTACCAGCAGAATTTGATGGAGATTTTGGAAACTCCAATCACCAATTTGTGCAGTTCCACCAAAATTGAGTTACCCACATGAAATTTTAGTTGAACTACACAAGACACTCATTCCAAAAAAAGTGTTTTGTGTAGTTCACACAAAGGTCACAATAGCAACAAGGTGAAATGGATATCCCTATCTGCACAAAAAGATAGAGAGTAAACAGTTGTTGGTCAATAAGAATATACGGAACATACACGAAATGAAAAGAAGCATCTTAATTATGTTCATGGCAATCACGCAAGGACGGTAGAAATTTTAAAATGTCAGCAATGCTTCATGTTACCAGAAGCATTACGATCAACAATGACATTCGTCAAATATGGGATTACTTTAATGGTGGCATTGCTTGTTTACCAGATACAATAAATCAATAGCAGCTAAAGAGTTGGTTTAAGGGCATGGGAGCATGGGGACACCAGGTCACTCAGCAGCATAAAGAAGCAACTTACTTATCATACTAGGGAAAACAGCAGGAGTACCATTTGTAACACAGTTTAATTGCATCATATCACTGGAGGCATTAGATTAACAATAACACTAGTTAGACATGTCCTTAAGGTAACAGTGTGATCTCTTCACTTTACATGTGCACTTATATTAACAATAGCAAAAAGTTGGTATAAGGACATGCGACAGTGGACGCATCAGCACAATGTACCTACAAGGAGGCATAAAGTGGTGATGCCGAGTTTGTTCATGCTCTGTGAGGGCAGCAAATCTAATCCTGGAGACCTTTTACTATGTGAGAGCAGCAAATCTAATCCTGGAGACCTTTTACTTTGTGAGGGCAGAAAATCTAATCCTGGAGACCTTTTACTATGTGAGGGCAGCAAATCTAATCTTGGAGACCTTTTACTATGTGAGAGCAGCTAATCTAATCCTGGACATACTCTGTTGACTTGTCCACCAGCTGCCACTTTCTATCCTTTTTTCA
This sequence comes from Triticum aestivum, assembly GCF_018294505.1. NCBI lineage: Eukaryota > Viridiplantae > Streptophyta > Magnoliopsida > Poales > Poaceae > Triticum > Triticum aestivum. The sequence goes on from NC_057812.1 coordinate 567,840,401, forward strand.
ACCAATAATAGATCTGTTCCTTATCCAATTTGTACTGTATTTTCCCATTATTTCCCTTTTCAACCAAGATACTGGTTGGGTATTCGGTCTCTACTACTTTCCCCATGTTATTTCCTCTTTGAATCAAGTCCTGGATTCATGCTACGACTTTCCCCCCTTTCTTCGTTGTTTGAACCAAGTCCTAGATTCGAATGCATGAAGTAAATTTACCTCTAATAATACTAAAAATTTAGGTGGATTTGGAAGAGCCGATGGAAGTAGAAAAAGATGCACATGTAGACACTTGGGGAGCTGGGGCAGTAGAGCAAGGGCGCTTTCGAAGAACTTGTAGCTAAGGGTCGTCAGGATGTCGACATCGGCAGGTTAGATCTACACACAATACGACGGGGAGGAAGAAGGGTCGGAGGACCACCTGAGTCGGCGCTGTGTCGGAGAGAACGCCACAGGCAGAGGATCGAGCCCCGCTGGCAGCTGTGGGTTTCCTCCCTTGCTGGCGATGACCGCGTGAACGATGCACCTTAGTCCTCTACACACATCAGATGAAGGGATCCGGTCGGATCTGTGACCAGCGGTGAGCAGAGAGAAAATGTCACTACCGCTGTCTTGTTTAGATCCAGAGAGGATGAGAGAATGAAGAGAGCAACCCTAGTAAAGCAAGCTCTTCTCCCTCGTTTCTCTCTTCTAATTCTAAACTCAGCCGATGCGTGATGGGCGGGGTAGGGATTTGCCGATGGTCGGTTTGATCAACTTTGGCCCCACCTCACAGTGAAAATGTTATGACTGGAATAAAAATGCCATATACTCCCTCTGTTCCTAAATATAAGTCTTTTTAGATATTTCAAATGGAATACAACATACAGATGTATGTAGACATATTTTAGAGTGTAAATTCACTCTTTTGCTCCATATGTAGTCACTTGCTGGAATCTCTAGAAAGACTTATATTTGGGAACGGAGGGAGTACTATACTAATAAAACATTAAGGCCACGAGGCGATGCAGTGCAGTTTACATGAGGCAAGAAGAAGAGATGCATCCATCGACGACGTCCACCTCCTCGACTCAGGGTGCCGGCCCACCAAACAGCGGCTAAGTAGCAACGACTTTCGTGGCCAGGTCAATGTGCTTCTGAACAATGGCGTCCAAAGATTCCAGCCGCTGGAAGAAGGTCAATGTCTTTCTGTCCTCGCTAGCCTTGTAGTGGCCTATGTAGATGATTTCCTCGTGGACGTGGATGTGTAGGTTGACGGTTTCTTGCATGGCAAGGCGCTGTGCAGCGAGCGCGACCTCGAGGTGCACATTCTTCGTCATGACCTCTGGCACCTGCAGGGCCACCAGGCCTTGAAAGAGTTCATCACCATCGAGGCCGATGAGGGTGGAAGGCAATGAGGAGCCTGGGTGCGCGGGCTGGAGCAGTATGGCAAGGTCGTCCGCGCGCTTCTTGACAACTGTGAGCTTGCGGATGGAATGAACCATCATGTCGTCCATGCGAGAGGCGAAGCCAGCATCGGCAAGGGCTACGACGCCGGCAGTTGCCAGCACTGTCTGGAAATGCTGCGAGGTGCGGGGCCGCAGGCCAGCGTATTGGATGATTTGGCACAGCCGACTGCCGTTTGCGTCCATCGCCTCCATAGGTGCTTGTGGTTCTGGTCACTTGGTCTTGGATTGGAGTGAGCAGTGTTGCGTAGAGACTAGGAGTAGATGGATTCGAGTGATTGGGCACCTTTATATGAGAGTACAAACTCTGTTGCATTCACATTGTGCCGGTTCTATTCTGCTTCTCAAATTACTTCCCTCTGCATGCTAATTGAGGATGCATCATTGACCGTTCAACGTCTCAGGAACCGCTACCCTCTCCCTCCGTGGCATTCAAGCCGTATCAATGTAAATGCGGGTCAAGAAGAGACTAGTTACTACATTGTGCATCACGACCGTGTGGGGGTGCGAGGCGAATGACACAGGCTGTCGGATCACAACTTCCGGCAAACCCTTGAGGTTCGAACACTGGGGTGCGCGCGAAGGCTTTCTCCCTATCGATGCACGCCCTAGCTCTCTAAGATCTCGCAGACGAACTCAATGAACTCACAAGACAAAGACACAAGATTTATACTAGTTCGGGCCACCGTTGTGGTGTAATACCCTACTCCAGTGTGGTGGTGGTGGATTTCCTCTTGGGCTAATGATGAACAGTACAAGGGGAAGAGCAGCCTCCTGAGATTGAGGTGCTCTTGTGCTCTCTTTTCGTTGTTGTTGTGAGGTCGACCCCCCCCCTCTATTGTGGTGGCTAGTTCTACTTATATAGGCCCTGGTCCTCTCCCCAAATATTGAGAGGGAAGGGAGCCAACAACGGCCAATTCAAAAGGGGACAACTAGTACAAGTTATCCTGACAAAAGGTGGTTGATACGTCTCCAACGTATCTACAATTTTTGATTGTTCCATGCTATTATATTATCAACCTTGGATGTTTTATATGCATTTATATGCTATTTTATATGATTTTTGGGACTAACCTATTAACCCAGAGCCCAGTGCCAGTTTTTGTTTTCCCCTTGTTTCAGTGTTTCACAGAAAAGGAATATCAAACAGAGTCCAAACGGAATGAAACCTTCGGAAAAGTTAATTTTGGAAAGAAAGCAATACAGGAGACTTGGAGTGCACGTCAGGGGATCAACAAGGAAGCCATGAGGCAGGGGGCGCGCCCACCCCCTGGGCGCGCCCTCCACCCTCGTGGGCCCCTCGTGGCTCCCCTGGTGTATTTCTTCCACCTATATATATATATATCCATATACCCTAAAACTATCAGGGAGCACAATAGATCGGGAGTTCCACTGCCAGAAGCCTCCATAGCCACCGAAAACCAATCTAGATTCCGCACCCTGCTAGAGGGGGAATCCCTCTCCGGTGGCCATCTTCATCATCACGGTGCTCTCCATGACGAGGAGGGAGTATTTCTCCCTCGGGGCTGAGGGTATGTACCAGTAGCTATGTGTTTGATCTCTCTCTCTCTCTCTCTCTCTCTCTCGTGTTCTTGAGGTGGTACAATCTTGATGTATCGCGAGCTTTGCTATTATAGTTGGATCTTATGATGTTTCTCCCCCTCTACTCTCTTGTAATGGATTGAGTTTTCCCCTTTGAAGTTATCTTATTGTCGGAGGAATGGGCCACGGGTAGGCTAACCCGAGCCCCAGAGTTTTTCAAGACATCGGGGCAGGCCGCGGCCCTCAAGACCCCAGGATGAAGAGCCGCCTTCTGAGAAGTCGGCGGCAAGGCGACCGACTGCCCACTTGTGGCCGAGTCCCGGGGACGACTTCAGGATAAGCCGACTCCTAACTAGTGACTTCCAGAGAAGCCGGCTTTGGGAAGTCGGCCCGCGACTCCAACAAACCCCTTGTCCTCATCAAGAGGGACGGGACAGGGGAGTCGCTACAGTGAAGACTGCTCCCACCCCTTTCCCAAGGCAGGCATGGCTACAGTACACCGTACTCACGGAGATCTCCATGCGGCGTGGCACTATTTCCATGCCAGCCCTGCCATCAGCACCAGCGGACCGAATCCTGCGCCCACGACGGCTTGTCCGTACGACCTTGGGGCAGCGGGTCCCACCCACCAGCGGGACCCCAGAAGATGGCAATTACGCCACCAGTCGGACTCGTTGGGAGTCGGCCCCCGGGAGTCGGCCAGCTCCTCCCCCGGGGCCCACGCGCCATTAAACCAGATGTGACGGAGAGTGGCAATAGTGATCGCCCGCCAGGCGGCGGAGCTGTTGCCACGACTCCATGATGAAGCCCGCGTCATTAGAAGCACGGCTACAGTAATCAGCAGCCGGCAAGACCCGCCCGCGGCGAACGCGGCCTGTCGGCTCCGTACCTAGCCAGTCGACGGGGCCCACTAGTCGGCGGGCCCCAGCAGTCGGCGGAGAAGACGAAGGCCGGAGGCACTGACGGCTGGGCCCGCGCCCAGCCGGATTACCATTGTACCCCTCGGGGTAGGCCTATATAAACCCCCCAGGGCACCCATGCAAAGGGTTGGAACCCATTAGCTCTAGACCAGACCATATAGGAGGGAGAGAGCTAGCCTTGCCCTCTCCTACCTCCAGAAAACAGCTCAAGGAGCGATCGTGCAAACACTTTGCCATAGTGATCATGCGGAGACCCCGCAGAGCAGCAGTAGGGGTATTATCTCCCCGGAGAGCCCTGAAGCTGGGTAAGATTCGCCGGCGTGCATGTCTATGCCTCATCCCATTTCCAGGCACCGGCGACGTCCTACTCACCCCCACCATGATAAGCCATCCCTTGGCATATGTCGCACCCAACCCCCGACATTTGGCGCCCACCGTGGGGCCTCGTGCACCGTCATCCGGAGACCTGTTCTGGACGGGAACCCTTTTCCTCCCTGGCGAGCGCAGCCAGCCAGGCACGCCAGACGGAGTTTGCACCGACGCGCTGCACGGTGTTGAGATCGCCTGCGCAGCTAGCCGCCTCGCCGAACTTGTCGGTGAGGTTCGCATCTCCGACGAACCTGCATCCGATGCAGGCACGGGCGGCTCCAAGAGCCTCCTCGCGGGCCTTCTCGATCAACTCCACGTCGCCGGCGAGCCTGCCGTGGACTTGGAGTCCGTAGGCTCCACCGACCCGATGCTGGTCGACTCTGACACCGTGTCGCTCGACGCATTCCCCACTAATGTGGTGGTCTACAACGAGCCTCTCCCTCGCATGAAGAGTGACAAAAGCACCGTCACCGAGGTGCTCGTCATCAGTCATGACGAGCTCCCGGGCGGAGGAGCGCATGACCCACTTGGCGCGGCGCTACAAGACCTGACTGCGCCCATTCCGGAAGACGCTAACGCGGAGACGTTGTAGGCGCGCCGCCTTTAGCTCGTCGAAGGTGCGAAGAAGCTGGCTAGCATGAGACGCTTGTCAGAGGCCTACCAGTGAGAGATGGATCGCGCTGTTGGTGGCTCGCCAGCCCCAGCTGGGCCCAACCGCCTTGGCACGGTCCAGCAGCGCGGCGTAGCCATCGCCGACCTGTTCGGGGCAAGACACCCTGTGTACGCCACACCTGCGGAGAACATTCGAGCCGCCCAGGAGGCGGCAAACGAGCTGGACAATTTCGAGGCAAAGAGCGCCGCCTGATGATGGAGCGAGTCCAGCGGCTCCTCAACGTGGCTGCCGCACAGGACGAGGCCGGCTGCCGCACAGAGGCGCCGCAGCGGCAAAACGACGACCTTCACCGAGACCAAGGCACGACGTCTCGGACGCCGACTGGCGGCGCCCGAGGAAGAAAGGACAAGGATCCGACTGTCAGCCACAGTCGGACTCGCATTACCATAGAGCGTGACCGAGAGGGCCGCCCGAGAGCAGTGGAACGACGGGACGATTGTCCGACTCCTCCTCCTCGCAAGGAAAGGCGATTCTCCCTGCCGCCTGTTGATCATCCGACTCTTGGCGACCGCCTTGGCCGCCGAGAGGGAGTCGGGGAAAACGACGCCTGCCACCGGATCGACCGGCTTCACCGATCCCTGGCGCTGGAAGAAGAAGCCGAGTTGGGTCCGCCTTGTTTCGGGCCCCGTATTCGAGATGAGCCCTTTCCCAAAGGGTTCACACTCCCAAGAGACACGCCCAAGTACACCGGCTCCGTGAAGCCGGAGGACTGGCTAGTCGACTACTCCAAGGCTGTCAGTATAGCGAATGGCAACAAGCGTGTCGCCGTAAAATACGTTCCGCTCATGCTCCAGGGCATGGCCCGGACATGGCTGAACAGCCTGAAGCCCCACAACATCAACAACCGGGTCGACTTCACCAAAGCATTCGTCTGCAACTTCACCAGCACGTACAAGCGTCCTCCCAAGCCACGTCAGCTCTCTTTGTGCATGCAAGGCCCCGGCGAGTCGACTCGTGACTACCTCACGCGTTGGGCCGAGCTTCGGAACTCCTGCGAGGGCGTGCACGAGGTACAGGCTATCGAGTACTTCACCGCCGGGTGCAGAGAAGGCACCCTCCTGAAGCACAAGCTCCTCTGCGACGAGCCAGAAACCCTCGACGAGCTGCTGATCATAGCAGACAAGTACGCCATGGCTGACTCCTCCATGAAGGCAGAGATTCAAGTCAGCGCAACTGGCAAAGTGGCCCCTCAAGCTCCAAGAACTCCGGCGGGAGATGCCAGTCGGCGACAACAGTAGAGCGACCACAAGCGCAAGGCCCCGTAGCCGGCTTCCAGTAGCCGGCAGATCGCGACAGTTGAAGCCTAGCAGCCGGATGGGCAGCCTCTGCCCAAGCGACAGAAAGGCGGCAAGCCCAACTGGTTGCCGGCCTTCTCCTACGAGCAGACTCTGGATGGACCTTGCAAGTTCCATAGCGGCGCGAAGCCGTCGAATCACACCACCCGGAAGTGCCACTGGCTCACCAGGATCGCCAAGGGAGACGGCCTCCTACCTCCCCCGCCTGCTGGGCAGCCGCCTCCGCCTCCGCCCCAGCAGCCGACTGTCAGGCCAGTCGGCGCAGTACAAGATGAATACCCCAAAGAACACAGAGCCTACATAGTGTTTACCAGTATGGCTGATGATCGACGCAGCAGGCGGCTGCAGTGACAAGAGGTGAATGCAGTAGCATCAGAGACGCCAGAGTTCATGCACTGGTCCGAGAAGCCTATCAGCTAGAGCAGGGCTGATCACCCAGAGGTGATGCCGAGTCCGGGCTCCTATGCCTTGGTCTTGGATGCCATCTTTGCCACGGATAGACGAGCCGTGCATTTCTCGTGAGTTCTGATAGACGGAGGCAGCATCATCAACATCCTGTATAAGGACACCATGGAGAAGTTAGGAATCAAGCAAAGACAACTTCAGAACAGCCGGACTGTGTTCCACGACATTGTTCCTGGTCTTTTCTGCTCAACAATCGGCAAGATCCTGATGGACGTCCTCTTTGGAGACAAAGATCACTTCCACCGAGAGTCAGTTTGGTTTGAGGTGGTGCACCTTGAGAGCCCATACCATGCACTACTTGGCCGACCCGCCTTGGCCAAGTTCATGGCGGTCCCCCACTACGCCTACCTCAAAATGAAGATGCCCAGCTCCAGGGGAATTCTTACTGTAGCCAGCGACTACCTGAAGTCGTCTGCCTGTGCAACTGAGAGCATTCGGCTAGCCGAGTCCCTGGTGATCGCAGCTGAGAAGCGGCTCCTGGAACGGGTTGTGGCAATGGCCGGCAAGCAGCCAGAGGTGTCGCCCAACCCAAAGGAGTCGGAGGCTGAGGGCTCGTTCAAGCCGGCCAAGGAGACAAAGACGATACCCTTGGATCCGGAGTACCCGGAGAGGTACGCTGTCATAGGTGCAAACCTCGACAGCAAATAGGAAGGCGAGCTCGTCGATTTCCTCTGTGAGAATCGGGACATCTTCACATGGTCCCCCAAAGACATGCCAGGTGTACCGACCTAATTCGTCGAGCACAAGTTACATGTCCGATCTGATGCAAAGCCGGTCAGGTAGCCCCTGCGCCGCCTGTCAGAAGAGAAGAGAAGAGTTGTCGGAGAAGAGATAGCCCGACTCTTGGCAGCCAGCTTCATTATGGAAGTATTCTTTCCAGAGTGGCTAGCCAACTCGGTCCTGGTACTGAAGAAAAACAAGCAGTGACGAATGTGTATTGACTACACGAGCCTCAACAAGGCCTGCCCCAAGGACCCGTTTGCTCTGCCAAGAATTGATCAGGTGATAGACTCCACCGCCGGATGCGAGCTGCTGAGTTTTTTGGATGCATATTCAGGATATCACCAGATCAAGCTGGCCCAGCCGATAGACTGAAGACGGCCTTCATCACGCCGTTTGGAGCTTTCTGTTACCTCACCATGACGTTCGGCTTGAGGAATGCTGGCGCCACCTTCCAACGTTGCATGCAGAAGTGCCTCCTCAAGCAGCTCGGCAGAAACACCCACGTCTACATGGACGATGTGGTGGTGAAGACGGAAAAGCATGGAACACTGCTGGAAGACCTCAAGGAGACCTTTGAGAACCTGCGCCGATTCCAGATCAAGCTCAACCCCAAGAAGTGCGTCTTCGGAGTACCAGCCGGCCAGTTTCTTGGCTTCCTGGTCTCTGAACGCGGCATAGAATGCAACCCTGTAAAGATCAAGGCCATTGAGAGGATGGAGGTACCCAGCCGACTGCTGGATGTGAAAAAGTTCACCAGCTGCTTGGCATCCATCAGCCGATTCATCAGTCGGCTGGGCGAGGAAGCTCTCCCCTTATACCAACTCATGAAGAAGACCACTTTTTTCGAGTGGAACCACAAGGCGGACGAAGATTTTCTCCAGCTGAAAAAGATGCTGACTACTCCACCTGTTCTGGCGGCTCCGACTCCTAAGGAACCTATGCTCCTGTACATCGCCGCCACCAGCCGGGTAGTCAGCACGGTCATTGTAGTGGAACGCAAGGAGGAAGGCAAGGCACTACCTGTCCAGAGACCAGTATATTACCTGAGCGAAGTACTGTCAGCCTGCAAGCAAAACTACCCCCACTACCAGAAGATGTGCTATGGCGTGCACTTTACCGCCAAGAAGTTGAAGCCTTACTTCCAAGAGCATCCAATCACTGTGGTCTGCACGGCCCCACTTGCCGAGATCGTCGGAAGCCGAGATGCTTCTGGCCGAGTGGCCAAGTGGGCCATAGAGCTGGCTCCCTACACCATCCACTACCAGCCCCGCACTGCCATCAAGTCGCAAGCACTGGCCGACTTCCTTGTCGACTGGGCCGAGACCCAGTACCTACCTCTAGCGCCCGACTCCACTCATTGGCGGATGCATTTCGACGGCTCCAAGATGCGCATCGGCTTGGGAGCCGGCGTCGTCCTCGCTTCCCTTAAAGGCGACAAGCTCAAATACACACTGCAAATCCATTTTGCCGCCTCCAACAACGTCGCCGAGTACGAGGCGCTTATTCACGGGCTCCGGCTTGCCAAAGAGCTTGGCATTCGCCGGATCCTGTGTTATGGCGACTCGGACTTAGTGGTCCAGCAGTCGTCTGGCGACTGGGACGCCAAAGATGCAAATATGGCGAGTTACCGCTTCCTCGTACAGCAACTCAGTGGGTATTTCGAGGGGTGCGAGTTCCTCCATGTGCTAAGAAACGACAACGACCAAGCAGACGCCTTGGCACGAATTGGCTCTACCCGCCAAGCAATACCGTCTGGCGTCGCCCTTCAACGCCTCCTCAAGCCGTCTGTCAAGCCGTCACCAGAATCAGACTCCATCTTTGTGCCGGCTCCTCCCGAAGAAGTCAGATCCGACTCCAGAGCCCCAGCAGACAGTACGAGGATTTTGGCAGATGGCTCCAAAGGCGCCACAGTCAAAGCCGGCCCAGGGACTGCACTACCTGGCCCGGGGACTACGGCGGCGGGCTCGAAGACTCCAAAACTCGGCCCAAGAGCCGCGCCAGTCGGCCTGGGGACTTCATTAACCCAGCAAGCGGTTGTCGACTCCAACCCGCCGCCTCCCAGCCCAAGCGCCCTCGTCCAAGTCGCAGTTCTGGCAGTCGAAGAAATAGCAGCACCCTCATGGGCCCAGCCCATCCTCAAATTCCTGGTGAGCAAAGAGCTGCCGACTGATGAGACCTCAGCTCGGCAAGTACAACGCCGAGCGGCAGCCTACACCATAGTGAACAAAGAGCTGGTCAGTCGCAGCGTCACTGGTGTTTACCAGCGCTGCGTAGAGCCAGAGCAAGGCCAAGCAATTCTCAAAGACGAGTGCGACCACCATGCAGCCTCAAGAGCACTCGTCGCAAAAGCCTTTCGACACGGTTTCTTCTGGCCGACTAACTTAAAAGAGGCCAAGGAATTGGTCCAAAAATGCAAAGGGTGCCAAAAGTTCAGCTCCAAGCCGCACCAGCCGGCTTCTGCACTCAAGACCATCCCCATTGCCTGGCCCTTCACAGTTTGGGGTCTAGATATGGTGGGACCATTCAAGACAGCACGAGGTGGCTTAACTCACTTACTTGTCGCAGTGGACAAGTTCACCAAGTGGATAGAAGCGAAGCCAATCAAGAAACTGAACGGTCCGACTGCCATGACTTTCATCTCCGATATCACAATTTAGTACGGCATACCACACAACATCATCACCGACAATGGCACAAATTTTGCCAAAGGCGCCTTGGCCCATTTTTGCGCAACACAGGGCATCCGACTGGACCTAGCGTCCGTCGCCCATCCACAGTCAAACGGCCAGGTGGAGCGAGCAAACGGCCTCATCCTGTCCGGCATCAAGCCCCGGCTGGTCGAGCCTCTGGAGCGCTTGGCTGGCTGCTGGCTCGATGAGTTGCCAGCCATCCTCTGGAGTCTATGCACGACTCCAAACAAGTCAACCGGCTTCACGCCTTTCTTCCTCATCTATGGTGCCGAAGCCGTCATCCCAACGGACATAGAGTTCGACTCCCCGCGAGTCACCATGTACACCGAGGAGGAAGCAGAAGAAGCACATCAAGACGGCATCGATCTGCTGGAAGAGGGCCGACTGATGGCACTCAACCGGTCCAGCATCTACCAGCAGAGCCTGCACCAATACTACAACAGGAAGGTTAAGCCAAGATCTTTCCAAGAAGGCGACCTTGTGCTCCGGCTGATCCAGTGAACAGCCGGCCAGCACAAGCTGTCGGCACCTTGGGAAGGCCCTTTCATCATCAGCAAAGTGCTGGGCAATGACTCCTACTACCTGATTGACACTCAGAAGCCCCGAGCACGCAAGAGGGACGACTCCGGCAAAGAGACAGAGTGGCCATGGAATGCAAATCTCCTCCGAAGATTTTACAGTTGATGCAATATGTACCACGCTACCTTTTGTATTAAAGTACCAAGACTTTGGGCCCCCCGAGACAAGCTCGGGGACTGGCCTTCTTTGTATATATGATAAAAATTATGCCTACGAGTATGTTACTCTTTGTTATGCCGCTTGGCACCGGGCTCGACAGGTCGACTCGAGGACTTGCCGCCTTGCACTATGAAATGCTTCCTGTAGCCGGACAAGTAGTGTGTGGCGCCTAAGCCATCTCCTGTCAGAAGCCGCAGCTCACAGAGCGACTGTATGGGGGGCAGGAGAAAGGTAGAATGGGCGTTCGCATGAAAAATGGCTAAGGACTCAAAGCATAAAACATAGCTTAAGCCGGCTTCCAGCCTTCCTTTTTTCTTTTCGCAAACCGACTATTAAGCAGTCGGCTCACCGCCTTCTATTCAACTTGCTAAAAAACTCTAAAATGGCTAAGTACTTGCCTTCCCAAAGTAGCCAAGCATTTGATCCAACGGTAGCCCGTAGAGCGGCTGCCCGATTGGCAAGACAGGCCACTAAGGGAAAGCGGCAAAGGAAAAAAAGCCAAAAGAGCAATGAGCAAGAAAAGATAGAATTCGGATAAATATTTACATAGCATAGGCCCTTGGCTGAATCTTCGAGCAGAAGTTCAAAATACACCCCGCGGGTGGAATTGTGCGAATTAACAAGTTCTTCAAGACTACTAAAGCAGATAAAATAAAGATAAGGCAGCAGCTTAGGAAGCGGCAAACGGATTCGGAGGGTCAGAGGAGGCGGCAGCGTTAGGCGTTGGGGCGGCCGGCTGGGCAGTCTTGGCTTGATCGCCTCCGGCGGCAGTCGGCTCAGTCGCACACGGCTCGTTGCTGGAGGCACAGTCGAGTTGAGGCTGGCCGTTCACTCCGTCTTCTGGTTCTTTCGCCTCGCCTTGCTCCTCGGCGCTGGAACCAATCACCTTCGCTGAGTCCTCGCCATAGTCTGGGTTCATCTCAAACCACTCCGACAGTACCTCCTCGCCATTTTCAGACTGCTCGAGGACGAAGATACTGGTGTCGGTGTACTCGGCGATCACCGCCACACGCTTAACGAGGGCGTCTTCCGCAGCTGCCAGCTCCGGCTAGGCCTCTGACCGGAGTGTGGCCAGCCGGTCTAGATCCAGCCTCGGATACCACGCCTTGACGAACTCCAAGGCCCGGCGCACTCCAGCTTGGGCCGAGGAACCCTTCCAGGCCTCAAGACGACCAGCCGCGACCTCTAGCCAGTCGGCAGTCAGGCTGAGGGTGTGCGGAGCCTGCATGTCCGGCCACAAGGCGGCAATCGCCTGGGCACCGACACGTTGAAGCCGGCGCAGCATCCGGTGAGTCGGGCGAAGGCGAGCCTCGATGCTCAGGATATGCTCATCAAGGGTTCGGGGGGCGTCGACGGCAATCTCTGCACCTTTCGCCCTCCGACCTTCACGGTCAGCCTCGATGGCTTGGATGGCGGCCTGCGAGTGCCCAGGGAAGAAGTCTACCAAGATGGAAGAAACGAAGAAACAAGTCAAAAATCAGGAGTCGGCACGATTTATAATCGGCAGCTTGAAGAAAGAAAGTAAAGAAACTCACCATCAACAATGTCTTAAAACTCATGGAAGCCGGAGGCCAGCATTGCCTCTCTGTCAGTCCAGGAGGAGTGCTCGCTCGCGAACTCAGCCAGGAGGGCGGTTTCCGCCTCTTCTGCCTCCTTCCGCGTCTTCGCAAGCAGCTCCCTCTGCTCTGCTAATTGAGTGGCCAACAGATCGCGCTCTGTGGCGAGCTTGCTGCACTCCTCCCCCTTGGCGCGCAACGCAGAGTTGGCTTCGCTCAGCTGCTCTTGAAGAACAACGCTGGCTTCTGAAGAGAAGGAAGAAAGAAGGCGTTCAGTCATCAGTAAAGAAGGTCGCCGAGGAGATCCGGCCCGACTGCTCAGCAATCGGCCCGAATCTCGGGGACTACAGCCCGCGGGTGCGCCAGCGCGCCCCCACAAGGAAGGAAAAGGACTCACTCCGGCTCTTTGACAGGTCGGCAGTCCGCTTGCCCAGCTTTTCAACATTGTGGTTGAAGGCAGTAACACGGAGATTGTGGTAGTCCTGCGACAAATGTTTCAAACAAAAGTTAGTACTCGGAACTCACCAAGTGGAGTTCTGGGCCGCCTGCTCAGCAGCCAGCCCGAAACTCGGGGACTACACCCAGTGGGTGCGCTGGCGCGCCCCCATAGAGAGAAACAAGGAAAAAGAAGAGAGGACCAAAGAGAAAGCATACCCGGATAGATGTCTGCGACGCCAGGTGCGCCTTGGTGCAGTTTTGGATGACGTCGCTCTCAGCTCGTAGCTTCGTCTGGACGTCCAGAAGCGCCTGGTTCAGCGGCCCCATGCCGCCTCCTCGCACCCACCCAATGGGCACGGCGCTCGTCGCTTCGGCGTCTGGGATCGCTGAGATGGCGGTGCCGGTCTCCAGGGGGCGTGGCGCTGAAGTCGCCTTCTCAAGACGGCGGCGCGTTGGCGAGACGACTTCAAGGAGTAGCCTCGCCATGGCCTCATCTTCAGTCGGCGGCACTGGCGGATCCCCCCGCTATCCGCCTTGCCTGCTCCCAGACGGCGGTGGAGGTGGTGGCGGAACGATCACGTCCGGCGTGGAGGAGCCGCCGCCTTCCCTCTCCAGGATGGGGTTCTCGCCACCGGCTTCCCCCAGTCTGCCCCGTGAACTCCGGAGGCGGCGGCGCAGAGTTCAGCAGGTTGACGAACACCGCCGATTGGCGGTCACGGCCTCCTCAGCCTATCGCTTTGTCGCGGCGGCGGCTTCGGCCTCAGCCAGTTTCTTCTCGGCGGAGGCCTCCTCCTTATCGGCCTCCACCTTCTCCAAGCGGGTGGCCTCTTCCTCGTTGCGCTTCTCCTGCGCATTCTGCTCCGTCGCCTCCCGGAGGTCATCAGCGGGGTCAATCCGCCGAGTGGTGGCGGACGTCTCCACTGACCCCATGACGGAGGCGGCGGCAACCCTCTCAAGAGTGAGGGAAGCCCTGAAGCAAGGGAAGCAAGTAAAAGACCCAGACAAAGCTACAGAAAAAGAATAAAGCGTCAAGACGGAATACTCACGCGGAGACTAGTGGCGGCTTGTTCACTTCCTTATGGAAGCGTATGGCCTTCGCAGCCGCCTCGTCCCGCCGGGTCACCGCAGCCGAACTCTTGGGCTTCTTCGGCCGACTGCCGAACAAAGTCGGCACGGCCCTGCGCTTCTTCCCGCCGCCTTGAGCACCCGGCGCGGCAGAAGGGCCCGCGCCGAGATGGCTGGCTCCTGGCCGGGGGCGGGGGGCGACCTCCTCATCATCGCCAGGCCAGTCCTCTAGACTGGCCCCGAGCCGCGGGCCGCCTCCTCCTTCGGCGTCGTCTTCCAAAGCCACCGCCCCTAGATCAGGGTCGTCGACGTCGCTCTCCGCTCGGTCGGCAAGGAACTCGCGGGCTGGCCCCAAGGTGCCGGCTGGTGGATGGAGGAGGGGATTCTGGCCAAAGCCGACTAGTCAGGTCGCACAAAACAAACTCGACAAAAAGTAGACAATCCAAAGAAAGAAAGAAAAGGCAACTCACCGTGGGTGGGGGGTTGGCACGAGAGTACGGCTCCTTGCCAAACCGCCAGTCCTCCAGGAGCTTGCTGTCCGAGATGTAGTTCACCATGTAGGCCACCTCCTCGTGAGGCATGTCCTTGGTGCACATCCGACTCAGGTCACGGCACCCGCTCATTTGGCATATCATGTGGGGGCGGCTTTGGAGAGGGAGAACTCGGCGCGCCACGAAGGCAGCCAGCAGGTCCGAACCAGTCAGGCCCTCCGACTGAGTCAGCACTCGGAGTCGTGTGACGGCGCCGGCTCCCGCAAGCGTCAGCGACTTGGCCCGGTACGACCAGTTGGGCAGTATCCCAGCCGGCGGGCCGGCTTCGAAAGCCGGTAGGTTGACCCAATCGCCCCCCTCGAAGACACTCTTCACGTAGAAGTATGATCGCTGCCACATCTTCACCGACTTTATCAGCTTGATGGTGGGGAAGGGGTTGTCGGCTCCCAATCTCCGCCCGGCGATGAACGCGCCGCACTGAGCCGGCACGCCTGCAGCCTGGCTGCCGAGCTTGCAGTAGAAGAACTCCCCCCAGAGCTCGAGGGTGGGGAGGACTCCGAGGAAGCCTTCGCACAAGGCCATGAAGGCGGACAACAGCACCACCGTGTTGGGCGTGAGGTGGTGTGGCTGGAGGCCGTAGAACTCCATAAAAGAGCGGAAGAAGCTGCTCGCCAGCAGCCCCAATCCGCGCAGGCAGTGCGAGCGGAAGATGACCCGCTCGCCCTCCTCAGGCGCTGGGGAAATCTCCCCCCTCGGTGCAAGACGCACCCGCACGTAGTCTTCACCGGGGAGCCGACGAGTCTTGCGAAGGAACTCGATATGGTCGTCGTGAACTTCCGAGTCATCCCAGGTGCCGGAGTGCACCATGGGAGGCGCGGCAGCAGAAGAAGAACTCATCGTGAGCTGATCGCCGCGGCGTTCGTCAAAGCCTGGGCACACGGCGGGCGAGGAAGAAGAAGAAGGAGAAGAGCAAGGAGTAGTGGGAAGGAGGGGCGCGCGTGCTCTGCCTCGCCCCCCTATAGCCTCATGGGCTGCGAAGCCGAGGGGGCGGTCGTAGGATTTACTGTGCCCATGACCCCACGACCCCCACGTTTCCATGACAAAATTACTGCACGCAGTAACTCCACGGGAATCCTAACCGTCCGCCTGGGCCACAGCGGATCCGCGCGGGCGCTGAGGCTTGGTAGTGGCGGGCCCCACCTACGGGCCTGTCTCGTCACGCACGTAGGCTGGCAGACTGGCCCGGCCGCGCGTTGCCACGTGACAGGCCCGGAACGGGCGGCAGCTAGGAAGCTTAGCCTGCACGCTACTTGGATCCTGCCGCAATGTTTGAAATACTATGCAAGTCAGAGTTGGGCGGGTCTGACTCCTTCCAGTCGGACCGGCGGAAATCAAGCAAGAACCATCTGTTGAGCACCCGGAAAGAGAAACTGCTGAGGCTTCTCGGCCGATCGTCCGCGGCGCCTCACCAGCTTCGGGGACTACTGTCGGAGGAATGGGCCACGGGTAGGCTAACCCGAGCCCCAGATCCTTTCAAGACATCGGGGCAGGCTGCGCCCCTCAAGACCCCAGGACGAAGAGCCGCCTTCTGAGAAGTCGGCGGCAAGGCGATCGACTGCCCACTTGCGGCCGAGTCCCGAGGACGACTTCAAGATAAGCCGACTCCTGACTAGCGACTTCCAGAGAAGCCGGCTTTGGGAAGTCAGCCCGCGACTCCAACAAACACCATGTCCTCATCAAGAGGGACGAGACAGGGGAGTGGCTACAGTGAAGACTGCTCCCACCCCTTTCCCGAGGCAGGCATGGCTACAGTACGCCGTACTGACGGAGATCTCCGTGCGGCGTGGCACTGTTGCCATGCCAGCCCTGCCATCAGCACCGGCGGACCGAATCCTGCGCCCACGACGGCTTGTCCGTACGACCTTGGGGCAACGGGTCCCACCCGCCAGCGGGACCCCAGAATACGGCAAGTACGACACCAGTCGGACTCGTTGGGGGTCGGCCCCCGGGAGTCGGCCAACTCCTCCCCCGGGGCCCACGCGCCATTAAACCAGATGTGACGGAGAGTGGCAATAGTGATCGCCCGCCAGGCGGCGCAGCTGTTGCCACGACTCCATGACGAAGCCCGCGTCATTAGAAGCACGGCTACAGTAATCAGGAGCCGGCAAGACCCGCCCGCGGCGGACACGGCCTGTCGGCTCCGTACCTAGCCAGTCGGCGGGGCCCACCAATCGGCGGGCCCCAGCAGTCGGCGGAGAAGACGGAGGCTGGAGGCACTGACGGCTGGGCCCGCGCCCAGCTGGATTACCATTGTACCCCTGGGAGGTAGGCCTATATAAACCCCCAGTGCACCCATGCAAAGGGTTGGAACCCATTAGCTCTAGACCAGACCATATAGGAGGGAGAGAGCTAGCCTTGCCTCTCCTACCTCCAGAAAACAACTCAAGGAGCGATCGTGTAAACACTTTGCCATAGTGATCATGCGGAGACCCCGCAGAGCAGCAGTAGGGGTATTATCTCCCCGGAGAGCCCTGAAGCTGGGTAAGATTCGCCGGCGTGCATGTCTACGCCTCATCCCGTTTCCAGGCACCGGCGACGTCCTACTCGCCCCCACCATGATAAGCCATCCCTTGGCATATGTCGCACCCAACCCTCAACACTTATCAGATTGAGTCTTTAAGGATTTGAGAACACTTGATGTATGTCTTGCGTGGGATACCCGTGGTGACAATGGGGTATTCTATTGATCCACTTGATGTATGTTTTGGTGATCAACTTGCGGGTTCCTCCCATGAACCTATGCATAGGGGTTGGCACACGTTTTCGTCTTGACTCTCCGGTAGAATCTTTGGGGCACTCTTTGAAGTACTTTGTGTTGGTTGAATAGATGAATCTGAGATTGTGTGATGCATATCGTATAATCATACCCACGGATACTTGAGGTGACATTGGAGTATCTACGTGACATTAGGGTTTTGGTTGATTTGTGTCTTAAGGTGTTATTCTAGTATGAACTGTAGGGCTGTTTGTGACACTTATAGGAATAGCCCAACGAATTGATTGGAAAGAATAACTTTGAGGTGGTTTCGTACCCTACCATAATCTCTTCGTTCGTTCTCCGCTATTAGTGGCTTTGGAGTGACTCTTTGTTGCATGTTGAGGGATAGTTATGTGATCCAATTATGTTATTATTGTTGAGAGAACTTGCAATAGTGAAAGTATGAACCATATGCCTTGTTTCAACGCATTGCAATACCGTTTGTGCTCACTTTTATCATTAGTTACCTTGCTATTTTATATTTTCAGATTACAAAAACCTTTATCTACCATCCATATACCACTTGTATCACCATCTCTTCGCCGAACTAGTGCACCTATATAATTTACCATTGTATTGGGTGTGTTGGGGACACAAGAGTCTCTTTGTTATTTGGTTGCAGGGTTGCTTGAGAGAGACCACCTTCATCCTACGCCTCATACAGATTGATAAACCTTAGGTCATCCACTTGAGGGAAATTTGCTACTGTCCTACAAACCTCTGCACTTGGAGGCCCAACAACGTCTACAAGAAGAAGGTTGTGTAGTAGACATCAAGCTCTTTTCTGGCGCCGTTGCCGGGGAGGTTAGCGCTTGAAGGTATATCTTTAGATCTTGCAATCGAATCTTTTTGTTTCTTGTTTTAGTACTAGTTTAGTTTATAAAAGAAAACTACAAAAAATGGAATTAAGTTTGCCTCATACGTTTCATCTTTTTCATATCTTTCGTGAGTATGATGGAAAGGAAAATTGTGCCAAAGTGTTAGAAGAAGAATGCATTAAAAAGTTTGGCACTAAATCTTTAAATGATGAGAATGATTGCAATGTTGTTAGTATGAACTCCTTGAATATCCATAGTACTAATGATGATTGCACTAGTTATGATGAAAATGTCTCCAATAAACATGTCAATTTTTGTGGAGTGCATTGGGTTTGCAAGTACACACCAAATAGGGAAGATAGATATTGCAAGAGGCATAATCATTTAGAAACTAAACTATTGCAAGAAAGGCTAGATGTTTGTGCTGAAAATTTAAATTTTCTTGGCCATACTTGTGAACTTTGCAATGAACGGGGTCATTTAACTATCCGATGCAAATTGTTTCATGATCTAATCATGTCCAAAAATTGTGATGACTTGATTTCCCTTGCACATTATAATGAACTTAGTTTTGTTATGGGTTATGATGAAATGAAACGTATAACTAAGCATCTTCTAGAATTTTCCTGTTATAAACTTCTTGATTTTGATCTAGAAGAAATTTATATGTATTGTGTGGTGAATTGCATTGAAAATCCTTATATTGCCAATTACATAAAGAAAAGAAAACAAATAGAAGATGAAGAGAATACTAACGAAAGGGAAGAGACTTCCCAATATCCTCCTATTATTTCTTATGATGAATCAGGTAATGAGCAGGAGCCTTCTATTCAACCAATCTCATTAATAAGGAGCTCCAAAAATAGGATTGAACCCACACATGATGTGGTGAAGAAGAAGAAAAGAAAAAGGAAGAGAGGTAAAAAGATATCTGCCCCAAATAATGCTGCTCCTATTACTATTGTGCCTCATGAAAATATAATTGTGGAAGATAATGATACTTCTTATGATCTTGAAAATCTTTTTGGCACTTGCTTGGAAGAATATGATAATTGCTATACTATTGGTTCTATCCATACTATTAATGATGAGAGTGATTATGCTTATGATATGAAAAGGCCCAAGCTTGGGGATGCTATGTTTGATGAAGATGATGTTTTTGAGGAGCTTGGGGATGTTACGTTTAATGTTTGCTGCAATTAATGTTTGTCCCAAGCTTGGGGATGCTACGTTTAATGAAGATGATATTTTTAGTCTCCCAAGTTTTGAGGAGCAAATTTGTTATGATGATAGCATGCCTCCTACTTATGATGATTATTGTGATGACACCTATGCTATAAAAAGTAGTGATAATTACATTTATAAAACTTGTCATGATTATTATTACCCTTTTTCTGAACATTACTCTTTTAATATGGAAACAATTTATAGTATTCGAGTCTCTTATGATACTCCCACTATTCCAAAAGAGAAGAATTTTGCTTATGTGGAGAGTAGTAAAATTTCTATGCAAGTAGATCATGAAAATAATGCTTTAGGTGCTGGTTATATTGTTGAATTCATTAATGATGCTACTGAAAATTATTATGAGGGAGGAATATATGCTTGTAGGAATTGCAATAATATCAAGTTTCCTCTCTATGTGCTTAAAATTTTGAAGTTTTGCTTGCTTTACCTTCCTATGCAAGTTGATTCTTGTTCCCATAAGTTGTTTGCTCACAAAATCCCTATGCATAGGAAGTGGGTTAGACTTAAATGTGCTAGTTATATTCTTCATGGTGCTCTCTTTATGTTTCAATTCTTATCTTTTATATGAGCATCATTGAAATCATCATGCCTAGCTAGGGGCGTCAAACGATAGCGCTTGTTGGGCGGAAACCCAACTTTATTTTTGTTCCTTGTTTTTTTCTCCTGTTTAGCAATAAATAATTTATCTAGCCTCTGTTATTATTGAGTTTTTTTATGTTTTAATTAGTGTTTGCGCCAAGTAGAACCGTTGGGAAGACTTGGGGAGAGTCTTGCTGTAAAAAATAGAAACTTTAGCGCTCACGAGAATTGCTGCCATTTTTATTTGGAAAGTGATATTTAGTAAATTATTTTTGAAGATGATTAATATATAAATTCCTCACTTCCATCAATTTATTTTAGAATTTTGGGGTTCCAGAAGTTTGCGTTAGCTACATATTACTACAGATTGTTCTGTTTTTGACAGATTCTGTTTTTCGTGTGTTGTTTGCTTCTTTTGATGAATCTATGGCTAGTAAAAGAGTTTATAAACCATAGAGAAGTTGTAATACAGTAGATATTACACCAATATAAGTAAAGAATGAGTTAATTACAGTACCTTGAAGTGGTCTTTTGTTTTCTTTCGCTAACAGAGCTTACGAGTTTTCTGTTAAGTTTTGTGTTGAAGTTTTCAAGTTTTGGGTAAAGATTCGATGGACTATGGAATAAGGAGTGGCAAGAGCCTAAGATTGGGGATGCCCAAGGAACCCCAAGGCAATATTCAAGGACAACCAAGAGCCTAATCTTGGGGATGCCCCGGATGGCACCCCCTCTTTCGTCTTCGTTCATCGGTAACTTTACTTGGAGCTATATTTTTATTCGCCACATGATATGTGTTTTGCTTGGAGCGTCATTTTATTTTATTTTGCTTTGCTTGCTGTTTGAATAAAATACAAAGATCTGAAATTATTAAATGTTAGAGAGTCTTCATATAGTTGCATAATTGTTTGACTACTCATTGATCTTCACTTATATCTTCTGGAGTAGTTTGTTGTTGCTCTAGTGCTTCACTTATATCTTTTTAGAGCACGGTGGTGGTTTTATTTTATAGAAATAGATGAACTCTCATGATTCACTTATATTATTTTGAGAGTCCTAAACAGCATGGTAATTTGCTTTGATTATGAATTTAGTCCTAATATGATGGGCATCCAAGAGGGATATAATAAAAACTTTCATATGAAGTGCATTGAATACTATGAGAAGTTTGATACTTGATAATTGTTTTGAGATATGGAGATGGTGATATTAGAGTCATGCTAGTTGAGTAATTGTGAATTTGAGAAATACTTGTGTTGAAGTTTGTGATTCCCGTAGCATGCACGTATGGTGAACCGTTATGTGATGAAGTCGGAGCATGATTTATTTATTGACTATCTTCCTTATGAGTGGCGGTCGGGGACGAGCGATTGTCTTTTCCTACCAATATACCCCCCTAGGAGCATGCATGTAGTACTCTGTTTCGATAACTAATAGATTTTTGCAATGAGTATGTGAGTTCTTTATGACTAATGTTGAGTCCATGGATTATACGCACTCTCACCCTTCCACCATTGCTAGCCTCTCTAGTACCGCGCAACTTTCGCCGGTACCATAAACCCACCATATACCTTCCTCAAAACAGCCACCATACCTACCTATTATGGCATTTCCATAGCCATTCCGAGATATATTGCCATGCAACTTTCCACCGTTCTGTTATTATGACACGCTTCATCATTGTCATATTGCTCTGCATGATCATGTAGTTGACATCGCATTTGTGGCAAAGCCACCGTTCATAATTCTCCCATACATGTCACTCTTGAGTCATTGCACATCCCGGTACACCGCCGGAGGCATTCATATAGAGTCATATCTTGTTCTAAGTATCGAGTTGTAATTTTTGAGTTGTAAGCAAATAAAAGTGCGATGATCATCATTATTAGAGCATTGTCCCAGTGAGGAAAGGATGATGGAGACTATGATTCCCCCACAAGTCGGGATGAGACTCCGGACGGAAAAAAAGTGGCCAAAGAAGCCCCAAAAAAAGAGGCCATAAAAAAAGAGAAGGCCCAAATAAAAAAATAAATACATAAAATGAGAGAAAAAGAGAGAAGGGGCAATGCTACTATCCTTTTACCACACTTGTGCTTCAAAGTAGCACCATGATCTTCATGATAAAGAGTCTCCTATGTTGTCACTTTCATATACTAGTGGGAATCTTTCATTATAGAACTTGGCTTGTATATTCCAATGATGGGCTTCCTCAAAATGCCCTAGGTCTACGTGAGCAAGCGAGTTGGATGCACACCCACTAGTTTTTTTGTTCAACTTTCATACACTTATAGCTCTAGTGCATCCGTTGCATGGCAATCCCTACTCACTCACATCGAGATCTATTAATGGGCATCTCCATAGCCCGTTGATACGCCTAGTTGATGTGAGACTATCTTCTCCTTTTTGTCTTCTCCACAACCACCTTCTATTCCACCTATAGTGCTATGTCCATGGCTCACGCTCATATAATGCGTGAAGATTGAAAAAGTTTGAGAACATCAAAAGTATGAAACAATTTCTTGGCTTGTCATCAGGGTTGTGCATGATTTAAATATTTTGTGTGGTGAAGATAGAGCATAGCCAGACTATATGATTTTGTAGGGATAGCTTTCTTTGGCCATGTTATTTTGAGAAGACATAATTGCTTTGTTAGTATGTTGAAGTATTATTATTTTTATGTCAATATTAAACTTGTGTCTTGAATCTTATGGATCTGAATATTCTTGCCACAATAAAGATAACTACATGGATAAATATGTGAGGTAGCATTCCACATCAAAAATTCTGTTTTTATCATTTACCTACTCGAGGACGAGCAGGAATTAAGCTTGGGGATGTTGATACGTCTCCAACGTATCTATAATTTTTGATTGTTCCATGCTATTATATTATCAACCTTGGATGTTTTATATGCATTTATATGCTATTTTATATGATTTTTGGGACTAACCTATTAACCCAGAGCCCAGTGCCAGTTTCTGCTTTTCCCTTGTTTCAGTGTTTCCCAGAAAAGGAATATCATACGGAGTCCAAACGGAATGAAACCTTCGGAAAAGTTATTTTTGGAAAGAAAGAAATACAGGAGACTTGGAGTGCACGTCAGGGGATCAACGAGGAAGCCACGAGGCAGGGGGGCGCGCCCACCCCCCTGGGCGCGCCCTCCACCCTCGTGCGCCCCTCGTGGCTCCCCTGATGTATTTCTTCCGCCTATATATATCCATATGCCCTAAAACTATCGGGGAGCACAATAGATCGGGAGTTCCGCCGCCAGAAGCCTCCGTAGCCACCGAAAACCAATCTAGACCCGTTCCGGCACCCTACCGGAGGGGGAATCCCTCTCTAGTGGCCATCTTCATCATCCTGGTGCTCTCCATGACGAGGAGGGAGTAGTTCTCCCTTAGGGCCGAGGGTATGTACCAGTAGCTATGTGTTTGATCTCTCTCTCTCTCTCGTGTTCTTGAGGTGGTACGATCTTGATGTATCGCGAGCTTTGCTATTATAGTTGGATCTTATGATGTTTCTCCCCCTCTACTCTCTTGTACTAGATTGAGTTTTCCCCTTTGAAGTTATCTTATCAGATTGAGTCTTTAAGGATTTGAGAACACTTGATGTATATCTTGCGTGGGATACCCGTGGTGACAATGGGGTATTCTATTAATCCACTTGATGTATGTTTTGGTGATCAACTTGCGGGTTCCGCCCATGAACCTATTCATAGGGGTTGTTACATGTTTTTGTCTTTACTCTTCGGTAGAATCTTTGGGGCACTCTTTGAAGTACTTTGTGTTGGTTGAATAGATGAATCTGAGATTGTGTGATGCATATCGTATAATCATACCCACAGATACTTGAGGTGACATTGGACTATCTAGGTGACATTAGGGTTTTTGTTGATTTTGTATCTTAAGGTTTTATTCTAGTACGAACTGTAGGGCTGTTTGTGACACTTATAGGAATAGCCCAACGGATTGATTGGAAAGAATAACTTTGAGGTGGTTTCGTACCCTACCATAATCTCTTCGTTTGTTCTACGCTATTAGTGGCTTTGGAGTGACTCTTTGTTGCATGTTGAGGGATAGTTATGTGATCCAATTATGTTATTATTGTTGAGAGAACTTGCACTAGTGAAAGTATGAACCCTAGGCCTTGTTTCAACGCATTGCAATACCGTTTGTGCTCACTTTTATCATTAGTTACCTTGCTGTTTTTATATTTTCAGATTACAAAAACCTTTATCTACCATCCGTATACCACTTGTATCACCATCTCTTCGCCGAACTAGTGCACCTATACAATTTACCATTGTATTGGGTGTGTTGGGGACACAAGAGACTCTTTGTTATTTGGTTGCAGGGTTGCTTGAGGGAGACCATCTTCATCCTACGCCTCCTACGGATTGATAAACCTTAGGTCATCCACTTGAGGGAAATTTGCTACTGTCCTACAAACCTCTGCACTTGGAGGTCCAACAACATCTACTAGAAGAAGGTTGTGTAGTAGACATCAGTGGTCTTCGCCTGCCAATGGTTTTGGTGATGACAGCGTCTTGGGCTCCATGGTGACCTCCGTCTTGCTGTCCTTCTGGTCTTGGTCTCGTTTCATCAATATGGAAACCTTTGCTTAATACATCGGTACTCTGCGCCTGCGCTTGCCCCCTTGGTGCCAAAGAGGAAGCAAGGACTCTGCGCACGCTGGCGCCTGCCTGGTCTCGATCGTCATGGCTCACGTCACAAGGGCCTTGCGAGGTTTGCCTAGCCTTGATCTCTCCGCCCCTCGTGAGCCTGCCTCGCGAGGCCGCTCCTGAGAAGGTCTTGCATCGTCCGCCTCATGAGGCTTGGCCCCTTGAGAGGGTCTTGAATGCCTTGTCGATGAAGATGGGCCGTACAGGCCTGCTAGCTCAGCCACGCCGTGGGCCGAAGGCAGGCAAGTCTGGGGACCCCCGTTCCCAGGACGCCGACAGTAGCCCCCGGGCCCAAGGCGCGCTCAGGCTTGGCTTAGAGGCGAAGCCAGAAGGTCAAGCACAGAGCGCCGCAGGCCCCAAAAGCCTGCGGCCTCGGGTGACGCGTGGCGGCTGATTGGACATGGGCGTCTCCGCTTCCCCACGCCTCCTCGGCAACTGCCCGACTTGACAAGTCACTGCGACATGCAAGGAAAACCATCATTACCTGTGATTGTGTTGGTGCTGGTTGGCCTTCTCCTGCTATAAATGGAGAGGGGGGTAGAGCCCCTGTCACCCATCTCTTCCCATTCCGCTCGCTTCTTCTTCCTTCTGCTCCACCGCTAGCAGCAACTTCAATGGCGCCGATCCGTAGGTTTTCGGCTAAGGAGAAGGGAAAGGTTCCCCTCGACGTGCCAGCACTGCTCCCGCCGTAGAAGAGGTCGGTCCACCACCGTGACGCCGCAGAGATGCAGGTGGTGATGAGGCCTTGGTGCGGGTGGCCTCCTCCTAGGTATCCACTGCCCTTGTACGCCCAAGCCGGGGGCTTGGGAGGAAGGAGCAACGAGCGCCAGCGCGCGCACGGCGGCCAAGGTCCATGAGCTGCAGCGACGAGCGCCGTCGCTCTAGGAGTCCACGCCGCGGACTTTCACGTGAGCTCGTGCTATGGGCGGCGATGCCCCCAAGCTCCTGGATCCGCTTCCCGCACTTCTTCTCTGACATGATGCCACCGAGGGGGCCTCTTGAGCTCTGGTTGCAGCATGCTGACTGCGATGCTCCAGCGACCGGAGCAGAGGTTGAAGCAGTCTCCACCGGCAAGATATTCATGACCCACGGCTGGGGCGAGGTCGCGCGGGTTTGCCGTGTGGAGGGCGCCCTCGCGATCCACTTCGAGTACGACAGCGCCTCCACGCTGTTCTTCAAGGTCTTCGACACGGAGGGCCGCCGCTTGGAGTGTTGCCCTGAAGGGGAGCGCCAGGATGAGGCATGCCTCGCTCGCGGCTGCTTCAGCAGGAGCGACTCTTGGGAGTCAGCGGTTCTCCCGAGCTCTACGAGACTCCGGAGATGAGCGACGACAGCTACGTGCCCCCGAGCTCTCATCGCGCCCGGAGCAAGGCCGCAACGTCCGGCCGCCGCCGTTGCTGATCTGAATGGGTTGGCACCGGCCTCCCGCAGCCCACCTTTGATGATGGCGTCAGCCGCGGGGGCATTTAGATAGGATTCTCTTAAGTTCTCGTCCTTTGTTCCCTACGAGGAATCAAGAAGTACCCCGTGGGGGCATGTAAAGAGTTTGCAATGTCTTTCGCTGATATTATCCTAATTAAGGAAGCCTTGTGAGCGCGAGTCTGCAGCAAGGTGGCCCAATCCTTTTTGTAGCAAAGGACAAGCCTGGACAAACTCTTATATGATGTAAAGCGCTCCCGAGGACACATGGGAATATCGTCAAGCTAGTTTTCATCACGTTCATATGATTCGCGTTCGGTACTTTGATAATTTGGTATGTGGGTGGACCAGTGCTTGGGTGTTGCCCTTACTTGGACAAGCATCCCACTTATGATTAACCTCTATTGCAAGCATCCACAACTACAACAAAAGTATTAAGGTAAACCTAACCATAGCATGAAACATATGGATCCAAATCAGCCCCTTACGAAGCAACACATAAACTAGGGTTTAAGCTTCTATCACTCTAGCAACCCATCATCTACTTATTACTTCCCAATGCCTTCCTCTAGGCCCAAATAATGGTGAAGTGTCATGTAGTCGACGTTCACATAACACCACTAGAGGAGAGACAACATACATCTCATCAAAATATCGAACGAATACCAAATTCACATGACTACTAATAGCAAGACTTCTCCCATGTCCTCAGGAACAAAAGTAACTACTCACAAAGCATAAACATGTTCATAATCAGAGGGGTATTAATATGCATATAGGATCTGAACATATGATCTTCTACCAATTAAACCAACTAGCATCAACTACAAGGAGTAATTAACACTACTAGCAACCTACTAGCACCAATCCCGGACTTAGAGACAAGAATTGGATACAAGAGATGAACTAGGGTTTTGAGATGAGATGGTGCTGATGAAGATGTTGATGGAGATTGCCCTCTCCCGATGAGAGGAGCGTTGGTGATGACAATGGCGATGATTTCCCCCTCCGGGAGGGAAGTTTCCCCGGCAGAACAGCTCCGCCAGAGCCCTAGATTGGTTCCGCCAAGGTTTCGCCTCGTGGCGGCGGAGTTTCGTCCGAGAAGATGGCTTACGATTTTTCCCCCATCGAAAGACTCCATATAGCAGAAGATGGCCATCGGAGGGCCTCCAGGGGGCCCATGAGGTAGGGGGCGTGCCCAGGGGGGTAGGGCGCCCCCCACCCTCATGGGCAGGGTGTGCCCCCATGGTGAAGTTCTTGCTCTCAGTATTTTTTATATATTTGGAAAACATCTTCCGTGAAGTTTCAGGACTTTTGGAGCTGTGCAAAATAGGTCTCTAATATTTGCTCCTTTTCCAGCCC
This sequence comes from Triticum aestivum, assembly GCF_018294505.1. NCBI lineage: Eukaryota > Viridiplantae > Streptophyta > Magnoliopsida > Poales > Poaceae > Triticum > Triticum aestivum. The sequence goes on from NC_057812.1 coordinate 567,867,724, forward strand.
AGAATCCCAGCTGCCGGAATCCTTGTAAAATAAGAGAGAATAGGCATAAGTATTGTGACATAATGTGTAATAACAACCCATAATGCAATAAATATTGATATAAAAGCATGATGCAAAATGGACGTATCAACTCCCCCAAGCTTAGACCTCGCTTGTCCTCAAGCGAAAAGCAGAAATCAAAAAATATGCCCACATGTTTAGAGATAGAGGTGTCGATAAAAATAAAATACGGACATGAGGGCATCAGGATCATTCTTAGAACAACATCTCATATAATTCTTTGTCATATAATCTCTAATGTTATAGTAATAATTCAATCACAATATCAAGTATGAATCGTAAACTTCATTGAAGCAATTGCAATTTATCATAACATAGGAAAGAGTCAATGTATAAGAGCTTTTCAGCAAGTCCACACACTCAACTATCATATAATCTTTCACAATTGTTGACACTCACGCAATACTTATGGGTATGCAGTTTTAATCGGACACAGAGAAAGATTGGGGCTTATAATTTTGCCTCCCAACGTTTTACCTCAAGGGTAATGTCAACAGTAATAGTGCATGAAAACTCACATCCAATTAGTTATATATACCAGGATCTTTCCAACATATTGTGCTTGCCAAAGGATAAAGTGTAAAAAGGAAGGGTGAAAATCACCATGACTCTTATGCAATATGTAGGAGATAAAAGTAAAAGATAGGCCCTTCGCAGAGGGAAGCAGAGGTTGTCATGCACTTTTATGGTTGGATGCACAAAATCTTAATGCAAAAGAACGTCACTTTATATTGCCACTTGTGATATGGACCTTTATTATGCAGTCTATCGCTTTTATTACTTCCATATCACACGATCGTATAAAGCTTATTTCCTCCACACCAATCAATCATACATATTTAGAGAGCAATTTTTATTGCTTGCACCGATGACAACTTACTTGCTGGATCTTACTCAATCCATAGGTAGATATGGTGTACTCTTATGGCAAGACTGGTTTAAGGGTATTTGGAAGCACAAGTAGTATCTCTACTTGGTGCAATGAATTTGGCTAGCATGAGGGGGAAAAGCAAGTTCATCATGTTGGAAGATCCAAGACAACATAATTTTTTTTCAGATGTAAGAAAACATAACCCATTACGTTGTCTTCCTTGTCCAATGTCAGCTCTTTAGCATGTCATATTTTAATGAGTGCTCACAATCATAAAAGATGTCCAAGATAGTATATTTATATGTGAAGACCTCTCTTTCTTTATTACTTCCTATTAATTGCAACAATGACCAAAACTGTGTTTGTCAACCCTCAATAACTTTTATTCATCATACTCTTTCTATGTGAGCTCATTACTCTCCATAAGACTCACATGATCTCTTTGTTTCTTTCTCTTTTCTTTTATTCACTTAGGACCATGGCAAAAAAATCAAGCCCTTGACTCAACACTAATCTTTATTATATAGCTCACGAACTCGATTACATAGAAGGATAATAAAGCAAAACTCACAACTAGATCATACTAAGAACTTTTATTCTACTAGATCAAGATATTACCAAAAGGATCGAACTAAGAAAAACGGTAAAGATAAAAGTGATGGTGATACGATACCGGGGCACTCCCCCAAGCTTGGCAGTTGCCAAGTGGAGTGCCCATACCAGATACTCAATTCTTCTTTGTTGGTGGAGATGGTGGTGATTTTGTTGATGGCGTAGGCTTCTTCCTTAGTTTGCGCTTGAGGACAGAATTTTGGTCCCTTAGGTCCTCGATCTCCTGCTCCAAGCTCAGTATCTTTTTGCATAGTTCCTGCTTGTTCTCCTGCAAGAGGCGAAAATGGATAAACTCGATCTTAGGTTTCTTTACCCTATCCGGGAGGCTTGACTTTTTGAACTCCACATGCATGTCCCCAGGTTGAGGTAGTGGGACTTCATCTTCATCTGAGTTCGTCTCCTGCTTTCCCTGGGGTTCATAGTCCTCTTCTTCCGTAGTCCAACCGCAATGCTCCACATCCCCATAAACCTTAGGATCTGCAAGGTAATCAGCCACATAGCTTTCTCCTTCCGAATCCTGGGACGACATGTTGCTCTATCTGCAGCAGGACAGCTCAAAACAAAGACTAGAGATTTTTGCGTGATACGGGAGTCAAAATCCCTGCGATATTATATAATGAATTTTTACCGACCAAAATACGTGTCGTGTACGAAAACGGAGTCTGGAGAGCACACGAGGTGCCCACGAGGTAGGGGGTGCGCCCAGTAGGGTAGGGCGCGCCCTCCACCCTCATGGAGCCCTCGTGTCCTTCCCGGACTGCTGCTTATTTTTCTATTTTTCTAAATATACCAAAACGGAGAAATATTGGCTTAAAAACTGTTTTGGAGTCGGTTTACTTACCGTACCACATAACTATTCCTTTTCGGAGTCTGAAACGTTTCGGAAAGTGTCCCTTATGAATTCCTCCGGGGTTACGGTTTCAATAACATTGGTTTCAACATTTATGGGATTACCTGAGATATAGTGTTTGATTCTTTGACCGTTCACCAACTTCGGATTTGTGCCTTTGAAGTTGTTGATTTTTATGGCACCGGAACAGTAGATCTCCTCGATAACATAAGGACCTTCCCATTTAGAGAGAAGTTTTCCTGCAAAAAATCTTAAACGAGAGTTGTATAGCAATACATAATCACCTACATTGAACTCACGCTTTTGTATCCTTTTGTCATGCCATCTTTTAACTTTTTCCTTGAACAACTTGGCATTTTCGTAGGCTTGGGTACTCCATTCATCAAGTGAGGTAATATCAAATAACCTCTTCTCACCGGCAAGTTTAAAATCATAATTAAGTTCTTTAATATCCCAATAAGCCTTGTGTTCTAGTTCGAGAGGTAAGTGACATGCTTTTCCATACACCATTTTATACGGAGACATACCCATAGGATTTTTATATGCACTTCTATAGGCCCATAATGCATCATCAAGTTTCTTGGACCAATTCTTTCTAGACCTATTAATAGTCTTTTGCAAATTAATTTGAGTTCTCTATTACTCAATTCTACTTGCCCACTAGACTGAGGGTGATAAGGAGATGCAATTCTATGATTAACATCATATTTAGCAAGCATTTTATGAAAATCACCATGAATAAAATGTGAACCACCATCAGTCATTAAATATCTAGGGACTCCAAATCTTGGAAAAATACCTTCTTTAAGCATTTGAATAGAAGTGTTATGATCAGCGCTACTAGTTGGAATAGCTTCTACCCACTTAGTAACGTAATCAACAACAACTAAAATATGTGTATAACCATTAGAGGAAGGGAAAGGTCCCATATAGTCAAAGCCCCAAGCATCAAATGGTTCAATAACAAGTGAATAATTCATAGGCATTTCTTGACGTCTACTAATATTACCAATTCTTTGACATTCATCACAAGATAAGACAAACTTATGGGCATCCTTGAAGAGAGTAGGCCAATAAAAACTAGATTGCAGTACCTTATGCGCAGTTCTATCTCCAGCATGGTGTCCTCCATAAGCTTCGGAGTGACACTTGCATAGGATATGTTCCTATTCATGCTCAGGTACACAACCTCTAATAACACCATCTACTCCTTCTTTATAAAGATGTGGGTCATCCCAAAAGTAATGCCTCAAATCATAGAAGAACTTTTTCTTTTGCTGGTATGTGAAACTAGGTGGTATAAACTTAGCAACAATGTAATTAGCATAATCAGCATACCATGGAGCAGTATGAGAAGCATTTATGACATTTAATTGCTCATCAGGAAAGTTATCATCAATAGGTAGTGGGTCATCAAGCACATTTTTTAACCTAGACAAGTTCTCTGCAACGGGGTTCTCAGCTCCTTTTCTATCAACAATATGCAAATCAAATTCTTGTAGCAAGAGAACCCATCTAATAAGTCTAGGTTTAGCATCTTTCTTTTCCATAAGATATTTAATAGCAGCATGATCAGTGTGAATAGTTACTTTAGAATCAACAATATAAGGTCTAAACTTATCACAAGCAAATACAACCGCTAAGAATTCTTTTTCGGTGGTAGCATAATTTCTTTGAGCATCGTCAAGGGTTTTACTAGCATATTGAATAACATTTAGTTTCTTATCAACTCTTTGCCCTAGAACAACACCTACAACATAATCACTAGCATCACACATAATTTCAAAGGGTAAATTCCAATCAGGTGGCTGAACAATAGGTGCAGAAATCAATGCTTTCTTAAGTATTTCAAATGCTTCTACACAATCATCATCAAAAACAAATGGTATATCTTTTTGTAATAAATTAGTCAGAGGCCGAGAGATTTTTGAGAAGTCCTTAATGAACCTCCTACAAAAACCGGCATGACCAAGGAAACTTCTTATACCTTTGATGTCCTTGGGACATGGCATCTTTTCAATAGCATCAATCTTGGCTTTATCAACTTCAATACCTCTTTCAGAAACATTATGCCCCAAGACAATACCTTCATTAACCATAAAGTGGCACTTTTCCCAATTCAAGACAAGATTAGTTTCTTCACATCTCTGCAAAACTCGATCAAGGTTGCTCAAGCAATCATCAAAAGAAGATCCATAGACGGAAAAGTCGTCCATGAAAACCTCACAAATCTTTTCACAAAAGTCAGAGAATATAGCCACCATGCATCTTTGAAAGGTAGCAGGTGAATTACATAAACCAAAAGGCATACGTCTATAAGCAAAAGTACCAAAAGGGCATGTAAAAGTAGTCTCTGATTGATCTTTGGCTGACACATGTATTTGAGAGAAACCAGAATAACCATCTAGAAAGCAAAAATGTGTATGTTTGGACAATCTTTCTAGAATTTGATCGATAAAAGGTAAGGGGTAATGATCTTTTTTAGTAGCCTTATTTAATTTGCGGAAATCAATTACCATCCTTTAACCTGTAATAATTCTTTGAGGAATCAATTCATCTTTATCATTAGGAACAACAGTAATACCTCCCTTCTTAGGGACACAATGGACAGGGCTTACCCATTTACTATCAGCAACGGGATAAATTATACCTGCCTCAAGGAGCTTTAGTATCTCCTTTCTTACCACTTCTTTCATTTTAGGATTCAGCCGTCGTTGATGATCACGAACTGGTTTAGCATCTTCTTCCAAATTAATTTTATGTTGACATAGAGTGGGACTAATGCCCTTAAGATCATCAAGAGTATACCCAATAGCAGCGCAGTGCTTCTTCAGAGTTTTCAATAATCTCTCTTCCTCATGCTTTGAAAGGTTAGCACTAATAATAACAGGATATATCTTTTTCTCATCAAGATAAGCATATTTAAGAGTATCAGGTAACGGTTTAAGCTCAAACACGGGATCACCCTTGGGTGGAGGAGGATCCCCTAGGATTTCAACAGGTAAATTGTTTTTCAGAATAGGTTCCTGTTTAAAGAATACTTCATCTAATTCCCTTCTTTCAATCATAAACATATCATTTTCATTGTCTAGCAAGTATTGTTCTAAAGGATCACTAGGAGGTACTGCAATAGAAGCAAGACCAATAATTTCATCCTTACTAGGTAATTCTTCTTCACGGTGTTGTCTACTAAATTTAGAAAAATGAAATTCATGAGCCATATCATCTAAACCGATAGTAACAACATCTCTTTTGCAATCTATGGTAGCATTAACAGTATTTAAGAAGGGTCTACCAAATATAATGGGACAAAAGCTATCTTGTGGGGAACCAAGAACAAGAAAATCAGCAGGATATTTAGTTTTCCCACACAAGACTTCAACATCTCTAACAATTCCCATTGGTGAAATAGTATCTCTATTGGCAAGTTTAATTGTGACATCAATATCTTCTATTTCAGCAGGTGCAATCTCATGCATAATTTATTTGTATGAGGAATGAGGTATTGCACTAGAACTAGCACCCATATCACATAAGACATGATAACAATGATCTCCTATTTTAACAGAAATAATAGGCATGCCTATCACATGTCTAGGTTTATCTTTATCACGGGGTTTAGCAATTCTAGCAGTTTCATCACAGAAATAAATAACATGCCCATCAATATTATCAGACAAGAGATCTTTAACAATAGCAATATTAGGTTCAACTTTAACTTGCTCAGGAGGTGTATATGTTTTAATATTGCTTTTACGAACTACAGTTGAAGCTTTAGCATGATCCTTTATCCTAACAGGGAAAGGTGGCTTCTCAACGTAAGAAGTAGGAACAATAGGATCATTATAAGTGATAGTCTTTTCTTCAACTTTAATAGGTGGAGCTACTTTTACTTCTGTGGGAGGATGATATTTAAACCACTTCTCCTTGGGGAGATCAACATAGGCAGCAAAAGATTCACAGAAAGAAGCTACTATCTCAGAGTCAAGTCCATATTTAGTGCTAAATTTATGAAAAATATCGGTATCCATAAAAGATATAACACAATCAAAACTAGGTGTCATACCCGACTCCTTACCATTGTCGAGGTCCCAATCTTCAGAGTTGCGTTTAATTCTTTCCAATAAATCCCATTTGAATTCAATAGTCTTCATCATAAAAGATCCATCACAAGAAGTATCAAGCATGGTGCGGTTGTTACCAGAAAGCTGAGCATAAAATTTTTGAATAATCATTTCTCTTGAGAGCTCATGATTGGGGCATGAATATAACATTGATTTAAGCCTCCCCCAAGCTTGAGCGATGCCTTCTCCTTCGCGAGGCCAAAAATTATATATATAATTGTGATCACGATGAACAAGATGCATAGGATAAAACTTCTGATGAAATTCCAATTTCAATCATTTGTAATTCCAAGACCTCATATCATCACATAGCCTATACCATGTCGATGCATCTCCCCTCAAAGATAAAGGGAAGACCTTCTTCTTAACAACATCTCCAGGTACACCTGCAAGCTTAAATAATCCACAAACTTCATCCACATATATCAGATGTTCATCAGGATGTTTTGTTCCATCTCCTAAAAAAGGATTAGCTAGCAGTTTTTCTATCATACCCGCAGGAACTTCAAAGCAAGCATTTTCATTTTTAGTAGGTTCAGTAGGATGAGGAGCAACTCTTTGCTCTACTGGTCGGGGTGAAGATACCCCGAACAAGCCCCTCAGAGGATTACTTTCCATAGTAACAAGTGACAGTAAATTTCAGCACACTATATAAAATTTTCCTTACCAAATTCCACCTACCAAAGGCGCTTCACTCCCCGGCAACGGCGCCAGAAAAGAGTCTTGATGACCCACAAGTATAGGGGATCTATCGTAGTCATTTCGATAAGTAAGAGTGTCGAACCCAACGAGGAGCAGAAGGAAATGATAAGCGGTTTCCAGCAAGGTATTCTCTGCAAGTACTGAAATAAGTGGTAACATATAGTTTTGTGATAAGATAATTTGTAACGAGCAACAAGCAACAAAAGTAAATAAGGTGCAGCAAGGTGGACCAATCCTTTTTGTAGCAAAGGACAAGCCTGGACAAACTCTTATATGATGTAAAGCGCTCCCGAGGACACATGGGAATATCGTTAAGCTAGTTTTCATCACGTTCATATGATTCGCGTTCGATACTTTGATAATTTGGTATGTGGGTGGACCGGTGCTTGGTTGCTGCCCTTACTTGGACAAGCATCCCATTTATGATTAACCTCAAATGCAAGCATCCGCAACTACAACGAAAGTATTAAGGTAAACCTAACCATAGCATGAAACATATGGATCCAAATCAGCCCCTTATGAAGAAACGCATAAACTAGGGTTTAAGCTTCTGTCACTCTAGCAACCCATCATCTACTTATTACTTCCCAATGCCTTCCTCTAGGCCCAAATAATGGTGAAGTGTCATGTAGTCGATGTTCACATAACACCACTAGAGGAGAGACAACATACATCTCATCAAAATATCGAACGAATACCAAATTCACATGACTACTAATAGCAAGACTTCTCCCATGTCCTCAGGAACAAAAGTAACTACTCACAAAGCATAAACATGTTCATAATCATAGGGGTATTAATATGCATATAGGATCTGAACATACGATCTTCCACCAATTAAACCAACTAGCATCAACTACAAGGAGTAATTAACACTACTAGCAACCTACTAGCACCAATCCCGGACAGCACAAGGAAGAACACGATCTGCCATTATGGTTGCCAGCCTGCCGTTGGTTGCTCCGCGAGGGGGTGAAGGCACTGAGGGCTTGGTGAGGTGACGTGCGCGGGGCGTGCCGCGAGCCAGAGCTCGACCACTCAGGTTTATCGACGTGGTAGGGACGGACCATGCACCAGCGTCGTGCCAGCGTGCGGAGGCCCCGTGGGAGGCGACGATTGAGTAGGTAGTAATCATGGGTAGATCAAACATGAGAGTAGCAGGCTTGATTAAGTGCATGAGAGATACGTGCCACTGGGTCAGGCCAGAGCGGCTTAGGGATGATGCAGCCCGAGGGCACTCCCAACAAGGTAAGCTAAAGACATAAAAAGGGATACATGCCACAGGGACGGACCCACGCGACCTGGGAATGATGCAGCCCAAGGGGCGCTACCAACTAAATGAACTCGGAAAGATGTCACCTGGTCATGTTGACGAAGGAGAGTTGGGGCAGCTGAAGGTGCACGGCGAAGGGGTTGCTCCTTGTGAGCCACCGGGGCCCTGGGCCTCAGGAGGCCCTGGGGGCTCAGGTGGTTCCTTGAGGACCGTCTCCATCTCCATCAGGACGGCGTGGTGCTTGGCCTCCTGAGCCGCTAGGATGCGCCGCAAGTTGCGCTGGTAGGCAGACGATACACTCGGCAGGCCAAAGGGCATGCAGACCTAGCTGTGCGGTGGGCCCTCGCAGTGTCCCACGCGCGAAGGCCAGAAAGGCTCCTGAGAAGCAGCCCTGTTGAGCCCTGGAACATCAATGCGGACATGCAGCTCGACATCCTCGCCTGGATGAGAAGCTGTGTCTCATGAGCGGTGGTCGCCGCGCATGGCCCTTGCGTCTTGCAATTCCTGGGTTGTGTTGGTGATGAACTCCTGAACGGTGGGCAATCCTTGCCCTGTGCCCTGCTGAGGGAAACTTGCCGCGAAGCACGTCTCCAAGTGGTGCCCAAGCGCCTCTCTCGTGCAGTGGGCAAGGTCTGAGGCCTTTCCAGAAGAAATCCCCCGAGCCCTGCCCGAGAAGGGCGCTGGTCACGTCTTCCTATGCGCTGGAGGGAGACGCCCCTGGAGCGGGCGCTGATCCTGATGAGACTCCGGCTGCGGCGTCACCCTCTTGATGTCTTGCGCGTCGCAGCTTCTTCTTCTTCTTGGGGATGGCCTCAGGAGGGCCCTCGCCCTTGATGCCGGGGTCGTCGATTGCTGCAGCTTGGAAGGCACGCTCGAGGGAGCACACCGCATCTCTTTCTTCACATGGAACCGTGATGATCCCGCTGCTTCCCGGCATCTTGAGGACGTTGTAGCCATGATGGGTCACTGCCATAAACTTGGCCAGGGCTGGATACCCGAGGATGGCATTGTATGGCAGGCGGATGTGAGCAATGTCGAAGCCGATGAGCTCAGTGCGGTAGTTCATGTGTTCCCCGAAGGTAACAGGGAGGCGGACCTGCCCTATCGCTATGGTGGAACCGTCGGTCACTCCTGAGGAAGGCTTGACAGGCTGAAGCTGGTCATACGACACATGGAGGCTGTCCAACGTGTCAACGGATAGGACGTTGAGCCATGCGCCGCTGTCGATGAGGGTCTTGGTAACTTGCACGTTGCTGATGACTAGGGAGCAAAGCATTGGGAGGGTGCCAGCGGTAGCTGCGCACTTAAGCTGGTCTGCCGAGTTGAATGTGATGGGGCACTGGGACCATCTGAGCAGGCGCGTGGCTTCGAGTTTGGTGAGGAAGACATTCACTTCACAAGCAAACTGCTTGAAGATACGCTGTGAGGCTGGGGCCTGGGCTCTGCCCAAGATGCATGCGATAGCACGCGGTTCCTGGAAGCCCCCAGCCCCCTCGTCTTGATGGTGTTCGTCATTCCTTCTTGGTGGTGGCGGCAGCGGAGGGAGTCCTGCATTGCCTTGAGGACGATCCTCACGATGCGGATCCCTCCAGGCGTCCTCGCGAGGCTGATCCTACTAGTGGTCCTCACGAGGCCGGCTGCGCCACTCCTGGCACGGGCCATGGTCGTCCCAGCGTCCGCCACCATGTCCTCCTCCTCGGCCGTAGCCCCGGTCGCCGTGCTCGGGGCGCCGACTGAAGTGTCCTTCGTGAATGGCTCTGAGCACTCGACAGTCACTGGTGTTGTGGGTGTTGAGGTTATGGAAGGCGCAGAACGGACGGCTGCCCTTGGATGACTCTAGTTGGTCTCTGCCATGCTTGGTGTCTGGTTCCGCTGCGAGCACGACTACTCCCTTGCGCTTCACGTCCTTGGCCTTGGTGTTCTTCTCCTCTGGGTCCGCAGCAGGGAGCTCGAGGAGGGAGAGGTGCCCCTCCTCAGCTCTACCACACTTGGTCGCGATGTTGAACAACTCCAGGGTCGTGCACATCTCTTCATGGATGGCGAGCTCCTCCTTCATCTTGACGTCGCGGACGCCATCAGAGAACGCAGAGATGATGGCTTTGTCGGCCACCTTGGGGATCTTGATCCATGCGCTATTGAAGCGCTGAATGTACTTTTGTAGGGTCTCTCCTGGTTGTTGCTTGATGCGGTGCAGGTCGCCCGCGACCGGGGGGCGGTCGCGAGTGCCCTGAAAGTTGGCGATGAAGCGGGTGCACATTTCGTCCCAGGAGGAGATTGTGCCCGGAGGCAGGTTCAGGAGCCAGGAGCGAGCGCCTTCCTTGAGAGCCATGGGAAACTAGTTCGCCATGACTTTCTTGTCGCTGTTGGCTGCTTCGATGCTCAGCTCATAGAGTTTCAAGGAGGAGGTCGGGGGTGCCATCGTAGCGAGGAGGCAGATCTGGCTTGAACTTGCCCGGCCAGGCGACACTACGCAACTCAGGGGTGAAAGCACGGCAGCCAGCTGTGGTCACCGAGACCCGCCTTGGGTGTGGAGCTTGGTCTTGATGGGGTCCGTGCCCTGCCGCTACAGGTGGCGCGCGGGCTTGCCGCAACATCCAGTCCTGGTGCGGTGGCGCGAGGAGTGGAGGAGCGTTTTGTTGCGGCCGAGGGAATTCTTGACAACTTCTTTCTTCACGCGCGGGCGTGGGACGCGGCGGGTCGCGTCGCAGAGCCGCGTGTCTTTGTGCTAGGGCGCCGTCTTGGGGTAGAGGTGGTGGAGGCGCTCCGTGGGCTACGTCGCCCGTAGCTGGCGGAGCGCGAGGCGGAGAGGGGGACGGCGCAGGGGAGCCCCCTGCGGCGCGGACAAGCTCGGCGATGCGGTCGAGCCAGTCCTCGTAGAGGTCGTCGACTAGGCGATAGCGCAGGAGCTCGTGCGCCATGAGGAGCGCAGCCCGTGCATCCATGGGAGGGCGACGTGCATGGGAAGAAGAACCGGCTGGGGTCAGCGATGGAGTGGCGGTGCGGCCGTCCCGCCGCACCTAGGGGTGCTGCGAGGATGCTCGCTGCTCGTTCCCTGCCGGGCCGATGGCGGCGTTGGCAGCGGGCGATGGGGAACAACGAGGTGGCTCGCCGACAGGAGCTGTCTGAGCGACGTGGGCGGCGAGGGCAGCCCGGCGCTCTGCACAAGCGCGACGTGCGTCTGCCATGGAGATGACGGAGCGACGAGACGCGGAGCGACGGACGGAGGCTTCGACGCACCCCTACCTGGCGCGCCAAATGTCGGATCACGGGTTCCGGCAAACCCTTGAGGTTCGAACACTAGGGTGCGCGTGAAGGCTTTCTCCCTATCGATCCATGCCCTAGCTCTCTAAGATCTCGCAGACGAACTCAACGAACTCACAAGACAAAGACACAAGATTTATACTGGTTCGGGCCACCGTTGTGGTGTAATACCCTACTCCAGTGTGGTGGTGGTGGATTGCCTCTTGGGTTAATGATGAACAGTACAAGGGGAAGAGCAACCTCCTGAGATTGAGGTGCTCTTGTCCTCTCTTTTCGTTGTTGTTGTGAGGTCGATCCCCCCTCTACTGTGGTGGCTAGTTCTACTTATATAGGCCCTAGTCCTCTCCCAAATATTGAGCGGGAAGGGAGCCAACAGCAGCCAATTCTAAAGGGGACAACTAGTACAAGTTATTCGGATAAAAGGTGGTCTTCGCCTGCCAAAGGTTCTGGTGATGACGCCGTCTTGGGCTCCATGGTGACCTCCGTCTTGCCATCCTTCTGGTCTTGGTCTCATTGCACCAATATGGAAACATTTGCTTGATGCCTCGGTACTCAACGCCTACGCTTGCCCCCTTGGCACCAAAGAGGAAGCAAGGACTCTGCGCTCTGGCGCCCTCCTGGTCTCGATCGTCATGGCTCACGTCACGAGGACCTCGCGAGGTTTGCCTAGCCTTGATCTCTCCGCCCCTCGTGAGCCTGCCTGGCGAGGCCACTCCCGAGGAGGTCTTGCGTCGTCCGCCTCACGAGGCTTGGCCCCTCGCGAGAGTCTTGAATGCCTTGTCGATGAATATGGGTCGTACAGGCCTGCTAGCTCAGCGACGCCGTGGGCCGCAGGCAGGCAAGTCTGGGGACCCCCGTTCCTAGGACGCCGACACAGGCATGTTGTACTTGTTCCACTTTCTCGTTTTGAACTCATGACTTGTAGTAACGCTTAGTTTCGATTGTACTTTATAAGTTTGGTTGTTGCGCCAATATATACAACACTCCCTCCATGTAGGTTGGGTCACTGAAGTCAAAATTAGACACGAAACAGGATGGTGACGTGTTGGGGAAGGCAGTATTTCAAAAAAATTCCTACGATCACGCAAGATCTATCTAGGGATGCATAGCAACGAGAGGGGAGAGTATGTCTATGTACCCTCATAGACCAAAAGCGGAAGGTTAAGAAACACGGTTGATGTAGTCGAACGTCTTCGTGATCCAACCGATCAAGTACCAAACGCATGGCACCTCCACGATATGCACACGTTCAGCTCGGTTACATTCCTCGTATTCTTGATCCAGTTCAGGCTGAGGGAGAGTTTCGTCTGCACGACGGAGTGTTGACGGTGATAATGAAGTTACCGGCGCATGGCTTCGCCTAAGCACTACGACAATATGACCGAGGTGTGTATCTGTGGAGGGGAGCACCACACACGGCTAAAACAATTGTCAACTTGTGTGTCTATGGGGTGCCCCCTCCCCCGTATATAAGGGATGGAAGGAATAGGAGGGCCGGTGAGGGAGTCCTGGATTAGGGGGTCTCCGGACAGCCGGACTATATCCTTTGGCCGGACTGTTGGACTATGAAGATACAAGATTGAAGACTTCGTCTCGTGTCCGGCTGGGACTCTACTTGGCGTGGAAGGCAAGCTAGGCAATACGGATATGTATATCTCCTCCTTTGTAACCGACCTTGTGTAACCCTAGCCCCCTCCGGTGTCTATATAAATCGGAGGGTTTTAGTCCGTAGGACAACATACAATCATACCATAGGCTAGCTTCTAGGGTTTAGCCTGTTTTGATCTCGTGGTAGATCAACTCTTGTACTACTCATATCATCAAGAACAATCAAGCAGGACGTAGGGTATTACCTCCATCAAGAGGGCCCGAACCTGGGTAAACATCGTGTCCCCTGCCTCCTGTTACCATCCGCCTTAGACGCACAGTTCGGGACCCCCTACCCGAGATCATCCGGTTTTGACACCGACATTGGTGCTTTCATTGAGAGTTCCACTATGCATTCACCATAAGGCTTGATGGCTCCTTCGATCATCGCTAGCGATGCGGTCCAGGGTGAGGTTTTTCTCCCCGGAGAGATCTTCGTATTCGGCGGCTTCGCACTGCGGGCCAATTCGCTTGGCCATCTGGAGCAGATCAAGAGCTACGCCCCTGGCCATCAGGTTAGATTTGGAGACTTGAACTACACAGCCGACATCCGCGGAGACTTGATCTTCAACGGATTCAAGCCCATGTCGGACGCGCCGCACAGTCATGACGAGCATGACGTAACTCTGTCGTCGGACAATGTTCGGGAGATCGCATCCGCAACCACTCTGTCCTTCAATCCGGAGCAAGTCGCGCCATCCGAGAGCGGAGGGATGGACCCCGCCATGGAGGCCGCACTCTCAGTGGAGATAGAGCCGGATACTGACTTCACCCTTACGTGAGCCGTGTCGCCGAACCACTGGATTCATCTCCGGCCACGGACTCCGAGCCGCTCACATCCATGCCTGTCGAGTCCGACTGGGCGCCGATCATGAAGTTCACCTCCGCGGATATCTTTCAGCACTCACCTTTCGGAGATGTGCTAAATTCACTAAGGTCTCTCTCCCTGTCAGGAGAACCTTGGCCGAACTATGTCCGGCTAGAATGGGATGCAGACGACGAAGAAATTCGCTGCCCACCCACCACCCACTTAGTAGCCACTGTCGATGACTTAACCGACATGCTCGACTTCGACTCCGAAGACTTCGACGGTATGGACGACGAAGCCAGAGACGAACAGGAACCACCGCCCTCAGGGCGCTGGACCGCCACCTCATCATATGATATATACATGGTGCACACCCCTAAAGAAGGCAATGGCGACGAGACAGCGGAGGATGACCCCTCCAAGAAGCAACCCAAGCGCCGACGTCAGCGGCGCCGCTCTAAGTCCCGCCACAGCAAGAGCAGTGATACCGGCACAGGAGATAATAACACTCCGGATAGTGCCAAAGAAAACAACAATCCCCTCCAGCACGGTGTAGAGCTAGAGGACGAACAAGCTAGCCCTCCAGAGCAGATAGCAGATGGAGAACCAGAGGAGGACAATTACATGCCTCCCTCCGAAGACGAGGCGAGCCTCGGTGACGAAGAGTTTATCATGCATGAGGACCCCGTCGAGCAAGAGCGCTTCAAGCACCGGCTTATGGCCATGGCAAATAGCCTTAAGAAAAAACAACAACAGCTTCAAGCTGATCAAGACCTGCTAGTAGACAGTTGGACCGAAGTCTTTGCGGCCGAGGAGCATGAACTCGAGCGCCCGCCCAAGAGTTACCCAAAACGTAGGTTGCTACCTCACCTCGAGGAGGATGCATTAAAACCTCATTCACCAGTGTACGATGTGGCTGACCGGCCACTACGCGGCATAGCTAGAGAGGCGTTTCAGCCTAAAGTTCAGAACGCACCCCGTCGCCACTCAGTCAAAAATATTAAGGCCCGGGGCAACACAGAGGACCTGCGCGACATCTTGGACAATAAGGCAAAAATCGCAAGGTCAATATATGGGACACGGGCACGTGCGCCCACATGAGACGACTATCGTCACGTCGGATACACCAAGAGTAAATCCGGCCGGGCTGAATACACCAGACAAGACTCCTATGAACTACATCGGGATATAGCCCGGCACAGAGGTGCCGCACACCCCTTATGCTTCACTGATGAAGTTATGAATCATGAATTCCTAGAGGGTTTCAAATCCGTAAATATTGAATCATACGATGGCACAACAGATCCCGCTGTATGGATTGAGGATTTCCTCCTTCACATCCACATGGCTCGCGGTGATGATCTACATGCCATCAAGTACCTCCCACTAAAGCTCAAAGGACCAGCTCGACATTGGCTGAATAGCTTGCCAGCAGATTCCGTCGGCAGTTGGGAGGTTCTAGAAGACGCATTTCTTGACAACTTCCAGGGCACTTATGTGCGGCCACCGGATGCTGATGACTTAAGCCATATAACCCAGCAGCCAGGGGAATAAGCCAGACAATTCTGGACACGGTTCCTGACTAAGAAAAATCAAATTGTAGACTGTCCGGACGCAGAGGCCCTCATGACATTCAAGCATAACATCCGTGATGAGTGGCTCGCCCGCCACCTCGGCCAGGAGAAGCCGAAATCTATGGCAGCCCTCACAACACTCATGACCCGCTTTTGCGCGGGCGAGGACAGCTGGCTGGCTCGCAGCAACAACACATCGTAGAATCCGGATACCTCAGATATCAAAGATATTAACGGTAGTCAGTGTCGTAATAGACCAAAGCGCCGCAATAACGGCGATAACACGGAAGATATGGCAGTCAATGCCGGATTCAGAGGCTCTAGATCCGGTCAGCGGAAAAAGCCATTCAAAAGAAATACTCCGGCTCCGTCCAGTCTGGACCGCATACTGGATCGCTCGTGTCAAATCCACGGCACCCCCGACAAGCCAGCCAATCACACCAATAGAGAATGCCGGGTATTCAAGCAGGCCGGCAAGTTAAATGCCGAAAACAAGGACAAGGGGCTGCATAGCGATGACGAGGAGGAGCCCCGGCCACCGAACACAGGAGGACAGAAGGGGTTTCCCCCACTAGTAAAGACGGTGAACATGATATACGCAACCCACATTCGCAAGAGGGAGCGGAAGCGTGCACTAAGGGACGTCTATGCGATGGAGCCCGTCGCCCTAAAGTTCAACCCATGGTCTGCTTGCCCGATCACCTTCGATCGAAGGGATCACCCCACTAGCATTAATCATGGAGGATCCGCCGCACTGGTCCTAGACCCCATCATTGACGGATTTCACCTCACTCGAGTCCTTATGGACGGCGGCTGCAGCCTGAACCTGCTTTATCAGGATACTGTGCAAAAAATGGGTATCGATCCCTCGAGGATCAAACCCAGCAAAACCATCTTTAAAGGCGTCATCCGAGGTGTAGAGGCCCATTGCACAGGCTCAATCACACAGGAAGTGGTCTTCGGATCACCAGATAACTTCCGAAGCGAAGAGTTAATCTTCGACATCGTCGTGTTTCGCAGTGGCTATCATGCACTGCTCGGACGGACATCATTTGCAAAATTCAATGCAGTGATGCATTACGCATACCTCAAGCTCAATATGCCAGGACCTCGCGGGGTCATAACAGTAAATGGAAACACAGAATGCTCGCTCCGTACGGAAGAGCACACTGCGGCCCTTGCAGTAGAGGCATAAAGCAGCCTGTTCAGGCAGACCACTCATTCGGCGTCATGCCCCCCGGACACCTTCAAGTGAGTTCGAAACAAGCTGCGACATGATCGCCTGGCACGATCAGAGCTCGCCTACCAATTCGGCCCCCGTCCCAGTCCCAGTGAAGTGACAAAATCCATGCCGCGCGTACATAACTACGCATTAAAAATACCATGGACATAGGCGGGGGCACGATCAGGACACGCCCCACATTGCGGCTTAACCACACTAGGGGATGTATACCTTCGACATTCCTTTTCTCTTTCAGGGCCTAACTCTCTGGAAGTCCTTTCCGGCAGTACGATTGCCGGACACATTCCAGAAGCAACAACCAAGGTGGCAAGAAGCTAAGATGAACACGGGAACCGCCAGGTGGTCTCTAGTAATAATTGATATACCCGCTTTTCACTATTTTATGCGCAGCTTGCCCTAGGATAGGACATTTCAAATTGTCCTCCTTTATGCTTATTGCACTACTTGTACCAAGTACGCTTCGACGTATTATTTAAATAACAATGCATATCATTAATCTGTCATTGCATTATTTAAGTTTTTCTCTTTCTCTTATATATGTCCGTTTACGACAATCCAGACCCGCATGTGCGGGTACGGTCAGTTTGCCAGGGGTCCTTGTTTACCCCATAATACGGTGCAAGAAGTCCGAACACTTTCGATAGTGCGGCACCCCGAACTTATAGCATTATATGCATCAGCTCCGAATCATGTCTTTGGTCAAATGTTGGGTTGCCCGGCTCCCACGCTTTGGTACCTTACGTTCCGCTATATCGGCTAAGATAGCGGTGGGAGAACTACTGCGATTGTGTCCTGGTTCTTTCGGACGAGCACCTCAGTAGAGAAAGCCAAAAACTGACTGTCATGATATGGCGAGAGACTAGTCGCTGTTAGAGAGGTCTCAAGTCCTTAAAGACTTTTTCTGCTTCGGGCGAGGAGTGGGCCTTGTCCGGCTTAGGCATGCATAGCGCCCCAAATTCGGCCCTCCGTATACCAGGGGCTTCACCAAAAATTTAAAATCATAGACTTCTATAGCTAAGTGAGAGTGATAAAGCATTATAGTCTGATTGTCTGGTTCGTTGCGCTGAACACCTCCCTTGAGGGACCCAAAATTGGGGTAAAGAGTGTTCATATTTATCCCGAACACCCCAGTACTAGTTACATGGGGGTAGAAGCCGACGACTGCCCAACTCTCAGATTTTATAAATGGCCGCACAGAAGGTAATATTTTAAATTAAGAAAGCGTCGCCTGGTGCAAACGAACTCATTTAATATTACCGGATCACATGGGCATGTTCATTCAAAAGTTACATCCTTGGCACACTCATCTGCCACTAAGCGGGAACCCTTCAGGACACTCTCATAATAATTCTCGGGGCAGCGATGGTCCTTGCCCTTCGGCGGCCCCTCCTTCACCAGCTTCACGGCGTCCAGCTTCGCCTAGTGCAGCTTCGCCCGGGCAAAAGCCCTGCGTGCACCCTCGATGCAGACAGACTGCTTGATGATTTCAAGCCGTGGGCAGGCTTCCACTAGCCACCTCACCAGGCCGAAGTAGCTGCCGGACAGGGGCTCGCCAGGCCACGTCCGGACTATAAGGCCCCTCATGGCCTGTTCGGCTGCCTTGTGAAGCTCGACCAACTGCTTCAGCTCGTCGCTCAAGGGCACGGGGTGTTCGGTCCCAGTATACTGAGACCAGAACAACTTCTCTGTTGAGCTCCCCTCCTCAGCCCGGTAAAACTCCGCGGCATCCAGTACACTGTGGGGAAGATCTGCAAATGCTCCTGAAGAGCTCCGAACTCGGGTAAGAAAAAGGAAAGTCACCTTCACGTGCTTGCTTTGCATAATGAATGCCTTACCCACTGCTATCTTCTTCACCGCATCAATTTCCTGGAGGGCCTTATGGGCTTCAGCATTGGCACTCTGGACGCTTTCAAGCGACTGCGCGAGCTCGGGCTCTCGTGTCTTAGAGTCAAGCTCCAAGGACTAGCGCTTTTTGGCGAGAGCCTCGAGCTCTTGCTGCACCTTGCCTACTCGGGCTTCTTGCTTCTCCCGTTCAATGCGTTCTTTGGCCGCTTTGTCTTCGGCCTCGGACAACGCCTTCCTCAGGGTCTCCACCTCGGTTGTGGCCCCTGACAAATTCATGATGATCCTATTACTTTACACCCAAACTTCTTTTTAACTATATAGACAGGGGTATATCTTACCTTTGCTCTCTTCGAGCTGCCTCTTGGTAAGACCGAGCTCATCCTCGGACCGCTTCAGGTCTGATACGTCTCCAACATATCTATAATTTTTGATTGCTCCATGCTATATTATCTACTGTTTTGGGCAATATTGGGCTTTATTTTCCACTTTTATACTATTTTTGGGACTAACCTATTAACCGGAGGCCCAGCCCAGATTTGCTGTTTTATGCCTATTTCAGTGTTTCAAAGAAAAGAAATATCAGACGGAGTCGAAACGGAACAAAATCAACTAGAGAAGTTATTTTTGGAACCAAAGCCACCCGATGGACTTGGACCCCACGTCAATGAAGGAAGGAGGAGCTCACGAGGGTAGGGGGCGCGCCCCCTGCCTCGTGGGGCCCTCGTGGCTCCCTCACGTGCTTCTTCTGCCTATATAACTCCATATACCCTAAAACTTCCAGAACGCAAGATAGATCGGGAGTTCTGCCGCCAGAAGCCTCCGTAGCCACCAAAAGTCAATCGAGACCCTATTCCGGCACCCTGCCGGACGGGGGAACCCTCACCGGTGGCCATCTTCATCATCCAGGCGCTCTCCATGACGAGGATGGAGTAGTTCTCCCTCGGGGCTGAGGGTATGTACCAGTAGCTATGTGTTTGATCTCTCGCTCTCTCTCGTGTTCTTGAGATGATACGATCTTGATGTATCCCGAGCTTTGCTATTATATTTGGATCCTATGATGTTTCTTCCCCCCTCTTCTCTCTTGTAATGAATTGAGTTTTCCCATTGAAGTAATCTTATCGGATTGAGTCTTTAAAGATTTGAGAACACTTGATGTATGTCTTGCCGTGGATATCTGTGGTGACAATGGGATACTGCGTGCCACTTGATGTATGTTAAGGTGATCAACTTGCGGGTTTCGTGACATTGGGAACCTATGCATAGGGGTTGGCACGCGTTTTTGTCGTGATTCTCCGGTAGAACTTTGGGGCACTCTTTAAGGTCCTTTGTGTTGGTTGAATAGATGAATCTGAGATTGTGTGATGCATATCATATAATCATACCCACGGATACTTGAGGTGACATTGGAGTATCTAGGTGACATTAGGGTTTTGGTTGATTTGTGTCTTAAGGTGTTATTCTAGTACGAACCCTAGGGCTGTTTGTGACACTTATAGGAATAGCCCAACGGATTGATTGGAAAGAATAACTTTGAGGTGGTTTCGTACCCTACCATAATCTCTTCGTTCGTTCTCCGCTATTAATGACTTTGGAGTGACTCTTTGTTGCATGTTGAGGGATAGCTTTATGATCCAATTGTTATATTATTGTTGAGAGGACTTGGACTAGCGAAAGTATGAACCCTAGGCCTTGTTTCCTATCATTGCAATACCGTTTACGCTCACTTTTATCACTTGCTACCTTGCTGTTTTTATTATTTCAGATTACAAAAACTATTATCTACTATCCATATACCACTTGTATCACCATCTCTTCGCCGAACTAGTGCACCTATACAATTTACCATTGTATTGGGTGTGTTGGGGACACAAGAGACTCTTTGTTATTTGGTTGCAGGGTTGCTTGAGAGAGACCATCTTCATCCTACGCCTCCTACGGATTGATAAACCTTAGGTCATCCACTTGAGGGAAATTTGCTACTGTCCTACAAACCTATGCACTTGGAGGCCCAACAACGTCTACAAGAAGAAGGTTGTGTAGTAGACATAAAGCTCTTTTCTGGCGCCGTTGCCGTGGAGGTTAGCGCTTGGAGGTATATCTTTAGATCTTGCAATCTAGTCTTTTAGTTTCTTGTTTTATCACTAGTTTAGTTTATAAAAGAAAACTATAAAAATGGAATTGAGTTTGTCTGATACACTTCACCTTTTTAATATCTTTCGTGAGTATGATGGAAAGGAAAATTGTGCTCAAGTGCTAGAAGAAGAAATCTATAAAATGTTTGGCACTAAATATTTGAATGATGAGCATGATTGCAATGTTGTTAGTATGAATTCCTTGAATATCCATGATGCTAATGATATGCAAAGCCACAAGCTTGGGGAAGCTATGTTTGATGAGTATGATATTTTTTGTCCCCCAAGTTTTGATGAGAAAATTTATTATGATGAAAGCATGCCTCCTATCTATGATGATTATTGTGATGACACGTATGCTTTAAAGAATAATGATAACCATGAAACTTGTCATCTTGATCTTAATTTTCAATCACATGATAGTTATTTTGTGTAGTTTGCTCCCACTATTATTCATGAGAAGAATTTTGCTTATGTGGAGAGTAGTAAATTTTCTATGCTTGTAGATCATGAAAATAATGCTTTAGGTGCTGGTTATATTGTTGAATTCATTCATGATTCTACTGAAAATTATTATGAGGGAGGAATATATGCTTGTAGGAATTGCAATAATATCAAGTTTCCTCTCTATGTGCTTAAAATTTTGAAGTTTTGCTTGCTTTACCTTCCTATGCAAGTTGATCCTTGTTCCCACAAGTTGTTTGCTGACAAAATCCCTATGCATAGGAAGTATGTTAGACTTAAATGTGCTAGTCATATTATTCATGATGCTCTCTTTATGTTTCAATTCTTATCCTTTATATGAGCATCATTGAAATCATCATGCCTAGCTAGGGGCATTAAACGATAGCGCTTGTTGGGAGGCAACCCAACTTTATTTTTATTCCTTGCTTTTTGTTCCTGTTTAGTAATAAATAATTCATATAGCCTGTGTTTAGATGTGGTTTTATTGTTTTAATTAGTGTTTGTGCTAAGTAGAACCTTTGGGAAGACTTGGGGAAAGTCTTGTTGATCATGCTGTAAAAAACAGAAACTTTAGCGCTCACAAGAATTGCTGCAATTTTTATTTGGAGCGTGATATTTAGTTAATTCTTTTTGCATATGATTAATAGATAAATTACTCAAGTCCAGAAATTTATTTGAGAATTTTATGAGTTCCATAAGTATACGTTTGATCCATATTACTACAGACTGTTCTGTTTTTGACAGATTCTGTTTACGATGTGTTGTTTGCTAATTTTGATGAATCTATGGCTAGTAAAATAGTTTATAAACCATAGAGAAGTTGGAATACAGTAGGTTTAACACCAATATAAATAAAGAATGAGTTAATTACAGTACCTTGAAGTGGTGATTTATTTTCTTATACTAACGGAGCTTACGAGTTTTCTACTTTTAGTTTTGTGTTGTGAAGTTTTCAAGTTTTGGGTAAGGATTCGATGGACTATGGAATAAGGAGTGGCAAGAGCCTAATCTTGGGGATGCCCAATTAACCCCAAGGTAATATTCAAGGATAGCCAAGAGCCTAAGCTTGGGGATGCCCCGGATGGCATCCCCTCTTTCGTCTTCCTTCATCGGTAACTTTACTTGGAGCTATATTTTTATTTACCACATGATATGTGTTTTGCTTGGAGCGTCAATTTATTTTGCTAGAATTTTCTTGCTGCTATTTAGAACAATGTTTTGCACCTTTTATTCCAATAAAAGTGGCATTGATAGTCTTTACTATGCCTATGTTACAAGTCTTCACGTTGCTGTTTGAAAACAGAAAGTTTACCGCTGTTGCAATAATTCCCTAGAAAAGTCAGAATGTGATAAAATGTTTAAACCTTTTGCATATTAAGCTCTGATAAATTTACTACAGTGGGAATTTTCTTTCATAATTTTTGGAGCGAGGGAGGTATGGATGTTGCAGCATTCTTTACAGACTATCCTGTTTAGGCAGATTGCTGTTATGTTTGCATTGTTTGCATATGTTTGCTTCTTTAATGATTCTATTTGAGGATAGGACTATTAAATATGCCGAGGCATTTAGTATGAAATGTAGAATAATAATTTTAGTTATTTGCTACAGTAGAGTATGATAAGGTTTCTGCAATGGTTTATACTAACTTATCTCACGAGTCCTTGTTGAGTTTTGTGTGGATGAAGCTTTTGAGATTTAGGGAGACCTTGATATGAGAGCAATTAAGGAGACACAAAAGCTCAAGCTTGGGGATGCCCAAGGCACCCCAAGATAATATTTCAAGAAGTCTCAAGCATCTAAGCTTGGGGATGCCCCGGTTGGCATCCCACCTTTCTTCTTCAACAACTACCGGTTAGTATCGGTTGATCCTAAGTTTTTGCTTCTTCACATGATGTTTGCTATTATTAGATGTCATTTTATTTTGCTTTGCTTGCTGTTTAAATAGAATACCAAGATCTGAAATTATTAAATGTTAGAGAGTCTTCACGTAGTTGCATAATTATTAAACTACTGATTGATCTTCACTTAAATCTTTCGGAGTAGTTTGTCATTTGCTCTAGTGCTTCACTTAGATTATTTTGAGAGTCTTAAATAGCATGGTAATTTGCTTAAAATCCTAATATGCTAGGTATTCAAGAATAATAAAATTCTCTTATGAGTGTATTGAATACTATGAGAAGTTTGATACTTGATAATTGTTTTGAGATATGGAGATGGTGATATTAGAGTCATGCTAGTTGAGTAGTTGTGAATTTGAAAGATACTTGTGTTAAAGTTTGTGATTCCCGTAGCATGCATGTATGGTGAACCGTTATGTGATGAAGTCGGAGCATGATTTATTTATTGATTTTCTTCCTTATGAGTGGCGGTCGGGGACGAGCGATGGTCTTTTCCTACCAATCTATCCCCCTAGGAGCATGCGAGTAATACTTTGCTTTGATAACTTCTAGATTTTTGCAATAAGTATATGAGTTCTTTGTGACTAATGTTGAGTCCATGGATCATACGCACTCTCACCCTTCCACCTTTGCTAGCCTCTCTAATACCGCGCACCTTTCGCCAGTATCATACACCTACCATATACCTTCCTCAAAACAGCCACCATACCTACCTATTATGGCATTTGCATAGCCATTCTGAGATATATTGCCATGCAAATTTCCACCATTCCATCATTGTGACACGCTTCATCATTGTCATATTGCTTTGCATGATCATGTAGTTGACATAGTATTTGTGTCAAAGCCACCGTTCATAATTTTTTCATACTTGTCACTCTTGATTCATTGCATATCCTGGTACACCGCCGGAGGCATTCATATAGAGTCATACTTTGTTCTAGTATCGAGTTGTATCATTGAGTTGTAAATAAATAGAAGTGTGATGATCATCATTAATAGAGCATTGTCCCAAATAAAAAAAGAAAGGCCAAATAAAAAAAGGAAGGCCAAAAAAAGAGAAAGGCTATAAAAAAAGGGAAAGGCCAAATAAAAAATATAAAAAAAATAAAAATAAAAGGGACAATGCTACTATCCTTTTTCCACACTTGTGCTTCAAAGTAGCACCATGTTCTTCATATAGAGAGTCTCTTGTTTTGTCATTTTCATATACTAGTGGGAATCTTTCATTATAGAACTTGGCTTGTATATTCCAATGATGGGCCTCCTCAAGTGCCCTAGGTCTTCGTGAGCAAGCAAGTTGGATGCACACCCACTAGTTTCTTTTGTTGAGCTTTCATACATTTATAGCTCTAGTGCATCCATTGCATGGCAGTCCCTACTCACTCACATTGATATCTATTGATGGACATCTCCATAGCACATTGATACGCCTAGTCGATGTGAGACTATCTTCTCCCTTTTTGTCTTCTCCACAACCACCACTCTACTCCACCTATAGTGCTATATCCATGGCTCACGCTCATGTATTGCGTGAAGATTGAAAAAGTTTGAGAACATCAAAAGTATGAAACAATTGCTTGACTTGTCATCGGAGTTGTGCATGATTTAAATATTTTGTGTTGTGAAGATGGAGCATAGCCAGACTATATGATTTTGTAGGGATAGCTCTCTTTGGCCATGTTATTTTGAGAAGACATGATTGCTTTGTTAGTATGCTTGAATTATTATTATTTTTATGTCAATATAAACTTTTGTCTTGAATCTTATGGATCTGAATATTCATACCACTATTAAGAAGAATTACATTGAAACTATGCCAACTACCATTCCACATCAAAAATTA
Source organism: Triticum aestivum (assembly GCF_018294505.1). Taxonomy (NCBI): domain Eukaryota; kingdom Viridiplantae; phylum Streptophyta; class Magnoliopsida; order Poales; family Poaceae; genus Triticum; species Triticum aestivum. Next base: position 567,892,936 of record NC_057812.1, read on the forward strand.
TCTTTTTATCATTTACCTACTTGAGGACGAGCAGGAATTAAGCTTGGGGATGCTTGATACATCTCCAACGTATCTATAATTTTTGATTGCTCCATGCTATATTATCTACTGTTTTGGGAAATATTGGGCTTTATTTTCCACTTTTATACTATTTTTGGGACTAACCTATTAACCGGAGGCCCAGCCCAGATATGTTGTTTTATGCCTATTTCAGTGTTTCGAAGAAAAGGAATATCAGACGGAGTCGAAACGGAACGAAATCAACTAGAGAAGTTATTTTTGGAACGAAAGCCACCCGATGGACTTAGACCCCACGTCAAGGAAGGAAGGAGGAGCTCACGAGGGTAGGGGGCGCGCCCCCTGCCTCGTGGGGCCCTCGTGGCTCCCCTAACGTGCTTCTTCTGCCTATATAACTCCATATACCCTAAAACTTCCAAAACGCAAGATAGATCGGGAGTTCCGCCGCCAGAAGCCTCCGTAGCCACCAAAAGTCAATCGGGACCCTATTTCGGCACCCTGCCGGAGGGGGGAACCCTCACCGGTGGCCATCTTCATCATCCCGGCGCTCTCCATGACGAGGAGGGAGTAGTTCTCCCTCGGGGCTGAGGGTATGTACCAGTAGCTATGTGTTTGATCTCTCTCTCTCTCGTGTTCTTGAGATGATACGATCTTGATGTATCGCGAGCTTTGCTATTATATTTGGATCCTATGATGTTTCTTCCCCCCTCTTCTCTCTTGTAATGAATTGAGTTTTCCCCTTGAAGTAATCTTACCGGATTGAGTCTTTAAAGATTTGAGAACACTTGATGTATGTCTTGCCGTGGATATCTGTGGTGACAATGGGATATCGCGTGCCACTTGATGTATGTTAAGGTGATCAACTTGCGGGTTTCGTGACATTGGGAACCTATGCATAGGGGTTGGCACATGTTTTCGTCGTGATTCTCCGGTAGAACTTTGGGGCACTCTTTGAGGTCCTTTGTGTTGGTTGAATAGATGAATCTGAGATTGTGTGATGCATATCGTATAATCGGCAAATTTGATAATTTGCCACCCCTTACCACCCCCTTTCATAATTCCCCCCCCCCCTGAGAATGACAGGTGGGGCCCGGGCCCGCCCGTCATTGAGACAATGGGTGGCAAATTGTGAAAGGGGGAAGTAAGGGGTGGCAAATTATCAAATCGCCCCGTATAATCATACCCACAGATACTTGAGGTGACATTGGAGTACCTAGGTGACATTAGGGTTTTGGTTGATTTGTGTCTTAAGGTGTTATTCTAGTACGAACTCTAGGGCTGTTTGTGACACTTATAGGAATAGCCCAACGAATTGATTGGAAAGAATAACTTTGAGGTGGTTTCGTACCCTACCATAATCTCTTCGTTCGTTCTCCGCTATTAGTGACTTTGAAGTGACTCTTTGTTGCATGTTGAGGGATAGTTTTATGATCCAATTATGATATTATTGTTGAGAGGACATGCACTAGCGAAAGTATGAACCCTAGGCCTTGTTTCCTATCATTGCAATACCGTTTACGCTCACTTTTATCACTTGCTACCTTGCTGTTTTTATTATTTCAGATTACAAAAACTATTATCTACTATCCATATACCACTTGTATCACCATCTCTTCGCCGAACTAGTGCACCTATACAATTTACCAGTGTATTGGGTGTGTTCGGGACACAAGAGACTCTTTGTTATTTGGTTACAGGGTTGCTTGAGAGAGACCATCTTCATCCTACGCCTCCTACGGATTAATAAACCTTAGGTCATCCACTTGAGGGAAATTTGCTACTGTCCTACAAACCTCTGCACTTGGAGGCCCAACAATGTCTACAAGAAGAAGGCTGTGTAGTAGACATCAAGGTCCTGCTTCAGTGCAAAGACCTCCGCAGTATGTGCGGCAGCGGCCAGTAGTGAAGCCTGCACATACACATAGACATACTCTAATTAGACTCCTGCATTATCATTTGATCCTCTATTCGGTTTTTCTTCGCGAATGCCGAACAAAGCATTAGGGGCTACTATCTATGCGGTAATATTTTCTTATATTTTGATTGCTTACCTCAAAGCCTGTTAGGAGGCTGGCGCAAGCTTCGGTCAGTCCGTTTTTGGCGGCCTGAACCTTCTCGACCACCGCGCTCATGATAGTGCGGTGCTCTTCTTCGATGGAAGCGCTTCCAGCAGGTTGTCCAGTGCGTCTGGTTGGACAGAGGACACCGGCACGGATGGTTGGCCCCCCTTGACGGGGGACTGCCCGCCGGAGTCTGGAACCATCGATGGTTCCGGCGCGGTGTCCGACTGGGGCCCGAACTCGAAGCCCGTAGGAGCCTCGCTCCCTTGGTACCCAGGGCCCGGGAAGTCGCCGCCAGGCGCCCCCAGGACCACCTCCCCTTGGCTCGGTGCCTTTTGAGACAACACCTCGGCGTTGTCCGTAGGGCGAGGGGTGGAAGCGGTCAGAAGAGAACCACTGTTCATATCCGACGAGTCCAAAGAGCCGCTCGACGAGGGTACGTCTAGATGAGCTCGGGACGGACTGCATAATCATGTTTGGCATGAGGAGAGGCAGTGCAATAAAACATACCATGAAGTACTATGGTGTCCGGACACTTACGATTTCGCCAGGGGCTTGACCCTGGGCAGCCACTCATCACCGCAGTCGGCGGCCGTCGTGGCGCAGTCCGGAGGGAGGGTCCTTCCCTTCTTGGACCCTTCGGCCTCCCCGGATGGGTCGGCCTTCCTTTTCTTGTCTCCCCCGGCTGGGGGGAGAACTTTTCTCCTCGTCCTCGTTTCTGTGGGAGGAGTACGCGTCGGAGTCATCGTCCGATGACTCCATTACAACCTTGCGCCAGAGACCCTTTCGGGTCCCCGCGGCCTTCTTCTTGGTCTTCTTTTCCGGCACCTCGTAGGGTGCCGGAGTTAGCATCTTCGTCAGAAGAGCGTCTGCAGGATCTTCGGGCAGCGGGGCTGGGCTATCAAGCTGCTCCGCCGTCTCTATCCAGTCCTGATTAATGACATGGAAGTTCAGATCCTGCACACAACTAAACCGGGGCAAATAAATACCCTGGGAGATATAAAAACCTAACGGATTGGCGCGGCACTTTGCACTGAGTCCGTGGTCCTCGGTGAGGGAGGGAGGCATCTCGGCGCTCTTGAACAGCACCCTCCAGACATCCTCGTGCGTCGTGTCATAGAGCTCTCGCAGCTTCTGGTGCTTGGTCGAGTCGAACTCCCACAAATTGAATGCCCGTCTTTGGCACGGAAGGATCCGGCGGAAGAGCATAACCTGGACCACATTGACAAGCTTGATTTTTCTGCTCGTCATGTTCTGGATGCAGGTCTGGAGTCCGATCAGCTCTACCGAAGAACCCTAGGACATGCCCTTCTTTTTCCAGGAGGTGAGCCACGTGGGGATTCCAGATCGAAATTTGGGGGCCGCCACCCAGTTGGAGTTGCGTTGCTCGGTGATGTAGAACCACCCCGATTGCCACCCCTTTATGGTATCCACATAGGTGCCCTCGAGCCAGGTGACATTAGGCATCTTGCCCACCATGTCGCCTCCGCACTCTGCTTGATGGCCTCCCACCACCTTCGGTTTGACATTGAAGGTTTTTAGCCATAGGCCAAAGTGGGCCTGGTGCGGAGGAAGGCCTCGCACACGACGATAAATGCCGAGATGTTGAGGATGAAATTGGGGGCCAGATCATGAAAATCCATCCCGTAGTAGAACATGAGCCCGCGGACAAACGGGTGGAGAGGGAATCCCAGTCCGCGGACAAAATGGGTAAAAAAACTACCCTCTCATGGGGTTCGGGCGTTGGGATGATCTGCCCCGCATTCGGCAGCCGGTGCGTGATATCCGCAGCCAGGTATCCGGCTTCCCATAACTCTTTGATGTTCTCCTCCATGACGGAGGAGACCATCCACTTGCCTCCTGCTCCAGACATGCTTGGAGTGGTTCAAGAAGAAGAACGCGAGCTTGGGCGCTAGAGCTCGAGTATGCGGGAATGCGTAAGCGAGGAGGAAGAAGGCGTGGGTGAAAAAGTAAATCTTTGTCCCTTTTATAAGGGCGGAAGAGGCGATGTGCCTCTCCACTTGCCTAGCAAAACCGCTTATTCCCCAGGCGCCGTAATTGATGGCGCGGTTGGGTTACCCACGTCCGTATTGATGAGAATCTCGTGATAAGGGGAACACAATCTCTGCTTTGACAAGACGTGTCAAGAAAACCGCCTCGCGATATGTGCGGAGCTGGCTAAGAAAAGCGGTTCGAATAATAACCGGGCCATGGCATGATGTCATGCTGTCAAAACGTGTCAACAGATTAGATTCGTGGAAATATTATTCTCTCTACGGTGGTATGTGGAACTTATTTTGCAGGGTCGGACACTATCCTTGTATTCAAAATCTTCAATGGTGTATTCGGAGGAGGAACCCGCCTTGCAATGCCGAAGACAACACTGCGCGTCGGACTCATCGTCATTGAAGCCTGGTTCAGGGGCTACTGGGGGAGTCCTGGATTAGGGGGTCTCCGGACAGCCGGACTATATCCTTTGGCCGGACTGTTGGACTATGAAGATACAAGATTGAAGACTTCGTCTCGTGTCCGGCTGGGACTCTACTTGGCGTGGAAGGCAAGCTAGGCAATACGGATATGTATATCTCCTCCTTTGTAACCGACCTTGTGTAACCCTAGCCGCCTCCGGTGTCTATATAAACCGGAGGGTTTTAGTCCGTAGGACAACATACAATCATACAATAGGCTACCTTCTAGGGTTTAGCCTCTTTGATCTCGTGGTAGATCAACTCTTGTACTACTCATATCATCAAGAACAATCAAGCAGGACGTAGGGTATTACCTCCATAAAGAGGGCCCAAACCTGGGTAAACATCGTGTCCCCTGCCTCCTGTTACCATCCGCCTTAGACGCACAGTTCGGGACCCCCTACCCGAGATCTGCCGGTTTTGACACCGACAGCCGGACACAAGGGGCGTGCCCAAGGGGGGGATTCCTACTCCTAGTAGGAGTAGGTTTCCCCCTTTCCTTGTCCATGTAGGAGAAGAAGGAAGGAGAGGAGAGGGAGAAGGTGTCGGAGCAAATGACCACGGGTAGCCTAGCCGGCACCCCCTGGCTCTTCTGAAAAATTACAAGCTGATCCGGCCCTCAAGAATCCAAGACGTGGGGCCGCCTTCCCCTTGCCGGCTGCCTCCCAGGCTGGCTATCGGAAGGCGACCCAACTTTAGCCCTCATGAAGAAAGCCGCGGGAGGGCCGGCTCTGAGAAGCCGGCCGCGAGAAGGCCGACTCCAAGAAGCCGACTCCCACCAAGCGGTCAAGACCGTACCCTCAAAGTTTGCATCCACATAACGGCGATGTGACGGGGCGTGGCTACAGTAAAGCCTGCCACGCCCGAATCCCGGAGCACTCCTGGCACAGTGCGTCGTACGGGTGGCCATGGCCCGTCCGGCGCGGCACTGTTGCCATGTTGACCCTGATGTCATCCACGACGGGCTGCCAGTGCGGCCCACGGGCGGTGGGCCCCTTCGGGCAGAGAGACACCCGAAGGCGGCCAGGCCTCCCCAGTCGGCCCAAGACAGAGCCGGCTCTCCATATCCGGCTTGCCACCTCCCTTGAAGGAAACACCCCATTAAGGAGACAAGACGCGGTGAGGCTACAGCGACCACCCGCTGGACGGCGGCACTGTAGCCACGCCCACCTCGGCGAAGCCCTCGTCACCAGGATTAAGCAACAGTAACTAGCCACCGACAAGGCCCTGCACAGTGGGGCCTGCCTGTCGACCAAGGAGCCGGCAGCCGGCGGGACCCAGCAGCCGGCGGGCCCCAGCAGCCGGCGCAGAAGCCGGCGAGTGTAGACACAGACGGCTGGGCCCCACGCCCAGCCGGATTACCATTGTACCCCCGGGGGGTAGGCCTATATAAACCCCCCGGGACACCCATGCAAAGGGTTGATCCAAGCTAGTTCTAGACACCACATAGAGAGGGGAGGAGGGCTAGCCATGCTCTTCTTCTTCTTCTCACAAAACAGCTCAAGGAGCATCGTGTAGCTACTTGTTCATCTAGTGATCATGCGGAGACCCCGCAGAGCAGCAGTAGGGGTGTTATCTCCACGGAGAGCCCCGAAGCTGGGTAAGATTCGCCGGCGTGCATGTCTTCGCCTCATCCCGCTTCCAGGCACCGGCGACGTCTTACTGGCTCCCACAACGATAAGCCACCCGTTGGCATATGTCACACCTACCACCCGACATTTGGCGCCCACCATGGGGCCAGGTGCACCGTCGCCCGGAGACCTGTTCTGGACGGGAACCCTCTTCCTCCCCAGCGAGCGTAGCCAGCCCGGCACGCCCGATGGCGCTTGCCACGACGCGCTGCAAGGTGTCACCAACCTCTGTGCAGCGAGCGGCCTCGCCGATCTCCTTGACAAGACCCTCATCTCTGACGAGCTCGCCTCTGACGCGGGCACCGACTACCTCGTCAACCTCCTCGACCAGCTCCACGTCTCCGGTGAGCCTGCTGTGGACTTGGAGTCGGTTGGCTCCACCGATCCGATGCCTGTCGACTCCGACACGGCCTCACTCGACACTTTCCCCACTGATGTCACGATCTACAACGACCCGCTTCCCCGGGCCGATGGCTGCGACGCTGTCACCACTGAGGTGATGGTCATCGGCCACGGCGACGCTTCTGACGAGAGCGCCCACGATGCCCCGCATGCGATGGTCCACGACTTGTCCATCCCCCTCCCGGCCGATGCCGATGCCGAAGCACTGGAGGCTCACTGCCTCGCCCTCCTCGCGGAGGGCCGGAAGTTGGCTTCCATGAGACGCCTCACTGAGGCCCACCAGCGCGAAGCCGACCGCGCCGCCTTTGGCATGCCGCCCCCAGGCAGGCCCAGCCGGGCCGGCGTTGTCAGGCAGCGCGGCACTGTCGTCGCCGACACGCTAAGAGTCGACCGCCCAGTCTACGCCACTCCACTCGAGAACCTGCGTGCCGCCCGAGAAAGAGCCGGCTGCCAGCCGAAGCCGAACCCGAATCTCCATCGAGCGAGATGTAGAAGGCCATCCCCGGGCCATGGAGTGGCGGGGCAACCCGCCTCCGCCTCGGCCCCGTGGGGGGAGATATCCCACCCCACCGCCTGTTGCGCATCCGACTCTCAGCGGCCGACTAGGTCGCCGTGAAGGAGTCGGCGAGAACGACGCCCGCCATCGGATCGACCGCCCTGCGTGATCCCTGGCGCTGGAAGAAGAAGATGATGTCGGCCCGCCTTGCTTCGGCCCCCGCATCCGCGACGAGCCTTTCCCCAAAGGGTTCTCGCTCCCAAGATACACGCCCAAGTACAACGGCTCCGTGAAGCCGGAATATTGGTTGATCGACTACTCCACGGCGGTTATCATAGCAAACGGCAACAGGCGCGTTTCCGTGAAGTATGTGCCCCTCATGCTGCAAGGCACGGCGCGGACCTGGCTCAACAGCCTCAAGCCATACAGCATCAACAGCTGGCTAGACTTCACAGAAGCCTTCGTCCGCAACTTCACCAACACCTACAAGCGGGCTCCCAAGCCCAGACAGCTCTCCTTGTGTGTACAAGGCCCAACCGAGTCCACTCGCGACTACCTCACGCGTTGGGCCGAGCTCCACAACTCTTGCGAAGGGGTGCACGAGGTGAAAGCCATAGAATACTTCACTGCCGGGTGCCGAGAAGGCACCCTCCTCAAGCACAAGCTTCTCTGCATGAGCCAACTACCCTCGACGAGCTTCTGGACATAGCGGACAAGTACGCCACCGCTGACTCCTCAATGAAGACCGAGCTCCAGGTAGACGCATCCGGGAAAGTACTCAACCCGGCGCCCAAGACGCCGGCTGGGGACTCCGGCCGACGCCCACACCAGAACGACCACAAGCGCAAGGGCCCTGTGCCTCCCTCCACCAGTCGGCATGTGGCCACAGTCGAAGACGAGCAGCCCGAAGGGCGGCCCGCACCCAAGAAACAGAGGGGCGGCAAGCCGACTTGGCAGCCGGCCTTCTCCCACGAGCAAACTCTCGACGCCCCATGCAAGTTCCACAGCGGCGCGAAGTCATCCAACCACACAACCCGGAAGTGCCACTGGCTCACCCGAATCTCCAAAGGCGAAGGGCTCGCGTCGCCTCCGCCTGCCGGTCCGCCGCTTCCGGCTCCGCAGCCGCCGACCGCTCGGCCTACAGTCGGAGCCGTGCATGATGAGTTCCCCGACGAGCATGCCGCCTATGTCGTCTTTACAAGCCAGACCGAACACCGGTGCGGCAGACGCCGAGAGCACCAGGAGGTCAGCATGGGCGCTGCCAACCCTGTCGAACACATGCACTGATCAGAAAAACCTATCAGCTGGAGCCGGGCCGACCACCCAGAGGTGATGCCATCTCCCGGCTCTTATGCGTTGGTTCTGGATGCCACCCTTGCAATGGACAGATGCGCCGCCTGTTTCTCCCGCGTGCTGATAGACGGCGGGAGCAGCATCAACATCCTGTACCGTGACACCCTGGAGAAGCTGAACGTCAAGACGAAGCAACTCATGCCTACTCGGACTGTGTTCCATGGCATCGTACCCGGCCTGTCCTGCGCCCCCATTGGCAAGATCAAGATTGACGTACTCTTTGGGGACAAGGAGCATTTCCGCCGGGAGGCGATCTAGTTTGAAGTGGTGGACCTGGAGAGCCCCTACCATGCATTGCTTGGGCGACCTTCCTTGGCCAGGTTGATGGTTGTTCCCCACTATGCTTACCTCAAGATGAAGATGCCGAGCACCAAAGGCATCATCACCATAGCCGGCGATTACAAGAAATCTTCCGAGTGCGCAGCAGCCGGCTGGCCGAGTCCCTTGTGATTGCCGAAGAAAAGAAGATGTTGGACCGAGTCGTGGCCATGGCCGGCAAACAGTCGGCCTTGTCCCCCGATCCCATGGAGTATGATGCCCAAGGATCTTTCCAGCCGGCCAAAGGAGACGAAGAAGATAACTCTTCACCCCGAGCACCCAGAGAGATTTGCCGTCATCGGAGCAAACCTAAACAGCAAATAGGAAGGCGAGCTCGCCGATTTCCTCCATGAGAATCGGGACATCTTTGCATGGTCCCCCAAGGACATGCCGGGTGTTCCAAAGGAATTCGCCGAGCACAAGCTACACGTCCGAGAAGACGCAAAACCAATCAAACAACCCCTCCGCCGACTGTCGGAGGAGAAAAGAAGGATCGTAGGAGAAGAGATAGCCCGGCTTCTGGCAGCCGGCTTCATTATGGAAGTGTTCTTTCCAGAGTGGCTCGCCAACCCGGTCCTCGTGCTAAAGAAGAACAACAAGTGGCGCATGTGCATAGACTACACGAGCCTCAACAAGGCCTGCCCCAAAGATCCCTTTGCCCTGTCAAGGATTGATCAAGTGATAGACTCCACGGCCGGATGCGAGCTGTTGAGTTTCTTGGATGCTTACTCAGGATACCACTAGATAAAGTTAGATCCGGCAGACCGCCTGAAGACCGCCTTCATCATGCCATTCGGAGCCTTTTGCTACCTGACTATGACATTCGGCTTGAGAAATGCCGGTGCCACTTTTCAGCGTTGCATGCAGAAGTGCCTCCTCAAGCAGCTCGGCAGAAATGCACATGTCTACGTAGACGACATTGTGGTGAAGACGGAGAAGCGCATCACCTTGCTGGAAGACCTCAAGGAAACATTTGAGAACCTACGCCGGTTCCAAATCAAGCTCAACCCCGAGAAATGCGTGTTCGGAGTGCCAGCCGGCCAACTCCTAGGCTTCCTGGTTTCCGAACGCGGCATCGAATGCAACCCAGTAAAGATCAAGGCCATTGAGAGAATGGCGATTCCCACCAAACTTCGAGATGTCCAGAAGTTCACCGGATGCTTGGCCTCCCTGAACCGCTTCATCAGCCGGCTCAGAGAGAAAGCTCTCCCCTCTACCACCTCATGAAGAAGACCACTCACTTCGAGTGGAATAACCAAGCCGACCAAGCTTTTCACGAGCTGAAGAAGATGCTGGCCACGCCGCCTGTCCTGGCGGCACCGACTGAGAAAGAGCCCATGCTCCTCTACATTGCCGCAACCAGCCGGGTGGTCAGCACCGTCATCGTAGTCCAACGCCCAGAAGAGGGCCGAGCCCAGCCGGTCCAGAGGCCGGTGTACTATTTGAGCAAGGTGGTGTCTACCTCGAAGCAGAACTACCCGCACTACCAGAAGATGTGCTACGGCGTGTACTTCGCCGCCAAGAGCATCCCATCACGGTTGTATGCACCGCCCCGCTGACCGAGATCATAGGCAGCCGGGATGCATCTGGCCGGGTGACGAAATGGGCCATCGAGCTGGCCCCGTACATGATTTTCTACAAGCCTTGCACCGTCATCAAGTCCCAAGCATTGGCCGACTTCCTCGTCGACTGGGCCGAGACCCAGTACCTGCCGCCAGCTCCCGACTCCACTCATTGGCGCCCATGCACTTCGATGGGTCCAAGATGCGCACCGGCTTGGGAGTCGGCGTCATCGTCACCTCTCCCAAAGGCGACAAGCTCAGATACACGCTGCAAATTCACTTTGCCGCCTCCAACAACGTGGCCGAGTACGAGGCGCTCATACACGGGCTCCGGCTTGCCAAAGAGCTCGGCATTCGCCGGATCCTATGTTATGGCGACTCGGACTTGGTGGTCCAGCAATCATCCGGCGACTGGGATGCCAAGGACGCAAATATGGCAAGCTACCGCTTCCTCGTTTAGTAGATCAGTGGGTACTTTGAAGGATGCGAGTTCCTCCACGTACCGCGAGCCGACAACAAGCCAGCTGATGCCCTGGCTCAAATAGGCTCCACTTGGCAAGCAATACCAACCGGTATCTCTCTACAACGCCTCCTCAAGCCGTCTATCAAGCCGTCTCCAGAGTCCGATTTCATCTTCGTGCCGCCTGACCCCGATACAGCCGGGTCCGGCTCGAAGAACCAAGCGGGTGACCCGGGAACTTCGATAGTCAGCCCGGGGACATCAGCAGGCGGCTCGGGGACTTCCGTAGTTACGCCCGACCCGAGGACTACCACACCCGGCTCGGGGACTGCGGTAGTCGGCCCGGAGGCTGCACCAACACAGCAGGCGGCGGCCGACTCCAGCATTTCACCACCCAGCCCGCCCGCCCTGGTCACAATAACCGTGTTGGCAATAGAAGAAGTCACAGCTCCATCATGGGCTCAGTCCATCCTCAACCTCCTAATAAACCAAGATCTGCCGGCTGACGAAACAGAGGCAAGACAAGTCCAACACCAAGCCGGAGCATACACAATCGTCAACAGAGAGCTCGTCAAGCGCAGTGTCACTTGAGTCCTCCAGCAATGCGTCGAGCAAGAGAAGGGCATTGCAATCCTCAGAGACATCCACCAAGGAGAATGCAGCCACCATGCGGCCTCAAGATCACTCGTCGCCAAAGCTTTCCGCCATGGTTTCTTTTGGCCGACTGCTTTGGATGACGCCAAGGACTTAGTTAAACATTGCAAAGGGTGCCAACTCTTCAGCTCCAAGCAACACATGCCGGCTTCAGCACTCAAGACCATTCCCCTCACTTGGCCCTTGGCCGTTTGGGGACTGGACATGGTGGGCCCATTCAAGATGGTGCGCGGCGGCATGACACATCTGCTTATCGCTGTGGACAAATTCACCAAATGGATTGAGGCAAAGCCGATCAAGAAGCTGAATGGGCCGACTGCCGTGACATTTATCGCAGAAATAACAACTCGGTACGGCGTGCCACACAACATCATCACCGACAATGGCACGAATTTTGCCAAGGGAGCCTTGGCACGTTTCTGCGCGACGCAAGGCATTCGGTTGGACTTAGCGTCCGTTGCCCACCCGCAGTCAAACGGCCAGGTCGAGCGAGCGAACGGCCTCATCCTTTCCGGCATCAAACCCTGACTGGTCGTACCACTGGAGCGTTCGGCCGACTGTTGGCTCGATGAGCTGCCGGCCGTCCTCTGGAGTCTGCGCACTACCCCAAACAAGTCAACTGGCTTCACTCCTTTCTTCCTCGTGTATGGTGCCGAGGCGGTTATCCTAACTGACATCGAGTTCGACTCGCCTCGGGTAACCATGTACACGGAGGCGGAGGCCAAGGAAGCACGAGAAGACGGCGTCGACCTGCTGGAAGAAGGCCGGCTGTTAGCCCTCAGCCGGTCCGCCATCCATCAGCAGGGCCTGCGCCGCTACCACAGCCGGAAGGTCAAGCCAAGATCCTTCCAAGAGGGCGATCTTATGCTCCGGTTGATCCAGCAAACAGCCGGCCAGCACAAGCTCTCGGCCCCTTGGGAGGGCCCCTTCGTCATCAGCAGAGCTTTAGGCAACGACTCCTACTACTTGATCGACGAGCATAAGCCAAAGGCACGAAAGAGAGACGACTCCGGCAAGGAGTCGGAACGACCATGGAACGCCAACCTCCTCCGAAGATTTTACAGTTGAAATGCAGTATGTATCACACTAACTTTTGTACTAAGTATGAGACAATAGGCCCCCCGAGGAGAGCTCGGGGACTACCATCTTTTATCTATGAATGAAGAATATCATGCTTATGATGTAACACCCCGGATGTAACTTTCCCAATTTGTACTCCAACTCTTGCCATTTCCGGCGTTAAGTTATATTTATTTCCTCGGGTTCGGGTTTTGTCTCCGTGTGTCGTTATCATTGTCATGCATCTCATATCATGTCATCATGTGCATTGCATTTGCATACGTGTTCATCTCATGCATTCGAGCATTTTCCCCGTTGTCTGTTTTGCATTCCGGCGCTTCGTTCTCCTCCGGTGATCATTTCTAGCTTTCTTTCGTGTGTGGGGATTAAACATTTCTGGATTGGACCGAGACTTGCCAAGCGGCCTTGGTTTACTACCGGTAGACCACCTGTCAAGTTTCGTATCATTTGGACTTCGTTTGATACTCCAACGGTTAACCGAGGGACCGAAAAGGCCTCGTGTGAGTTGCAGCCCAACACCCCTCCAATTTGGCCCAAAACCCACCTAACTCTGCTCCATCATCTAGCGCGTTCGATCACGACCTCGTGGCCGAAAACCGCACCTCATTTGGACTCTCCTAGCTCCCTCTATGCCTATATATAGACCCCTTCCCTGAAATCCGGATCCCCCTCGTCAAACCCTAGATCCACCCCTCGCGTGCGCCGGACATTGTCCGCCGGCGCCGGACACGCCGCCTCCAGCCACCCACGTGCCGCCACGTGTCCACGTCATCGCCTCCACCGCCGCGGCCCGCCAGGCCCAGGAGTGTGTTACCGTGATGGCCTCTTCTCGGCGGAGTCCGGGAAGTGGACACAGTGTTGGAGTAATGTTTGCGCAGGTTGCTCTCTAGTTTCTCGCTCGCGCTTTGCCTCCTCTTCTCGCTCTCCTTTGCGAATAAGTTAGCCACCATATATGCTAGTCGCTTGCTGCAGCTCCACATATATTTACCTTGCCTTACCTATAAGCTTAAATAGTCTTGATCGCGAGGGTGCGAGATTGCTGAGTCCCTGTGGCTCACAGTTTACTATCACACCAGATGCAGGGCCTAATGATTCCGCTCCAGGAGACGCGTATGAGCTCAAGTGGGAGTTTGACGAAGACTCTCAACGTTACTATGTTTCCTTTCCCGATGATCAGTAGTGGTGCCCAGTTGGGGGTGATTGGGACCGTGTCGCTTGTTGGGTTATCTTTCATTTTGGCATCGTAGTCGGGCCATGAGTGTTTGGATGATGTAATGTTATTTATGTACTTGATTGATGTGGTGAGTGTAAGCCAACTATGTTATCTCCCCTTTTATTATCATATTACATGGGATGTTGTGAAGATTGCCTAACTTGCGACATATGCCTTCAATGCGATTATGTCTCTAAGTCGTGCCTCGACACGTGGGAGCTATAGTCGCATCGAGGGTGTTACAAGTTGGTATCAGAGCCTTCCCCGACCTTAGGAGCCCCATTGCTTGATCGTTTTTAGCGGCCGAGTTGTGTCTAGAAAAATGTTTTGAGTCGTTTAGGAATTATATATCGGAGAGTTTAGGAATTCTTTTTACTTCCCAGTCTCCTCATCGCTCTGGTAAGGCATCTTGACGTAGAGTTTTGACTCTTCTCTTCTCAAATTTCACTAATTTTTTTTAGGATCACGCGGGTATCTTGGAATCGTTCCGATGGTTTTATGATGAGAACATTGTCTTGGTGCCTCCTGTGAGGGGTTTAGTGGAAGTGTCCCGGGGAGTTGAGCTCTGAGGTGTTGTCATCATAATTTTATCGTTGCAGTTCTGGAATACCTGAGTCTAGTACGCCGACATCGAGAATCTCTTTTATGCAGTTCATTGGTGAGATAACCTCGACGCCACCCAGTACTAGGGCGGGAGTTTGGGAGTATCGCCATAACTTGTATAACGGATGCTTTTCGAAGGTTGAGGTAGATGGTTTCCGAAGGTTTCTTGGTTATGTGTTGAAGGATGGATATAGCTGGATGTAGGATTTGCTAGTTTGGGTGAGATATTATGCTTCCCCTGTATCCCCAACACCTGATTGCATAACCGGAAAGGCTCGGGAGTTTCATAGGTGGGAATTCTAGTAGCTGTAGTTCTTCTTCCACGGATATTTGTTTGAGATTGGGATTTCTTACCGATTATACGTTCTTGATCTGTACCTTGTTGATTTATTTCTCTACCTTCATTCTACGTGGCTTCTCAATTTATGGATATGTGACCATTTCAAGAGGAATGCATTCGTTCATTTTGTTCGGATGTGAAGACTATATGTTGCAATTTTCATTCTGTTGGATTCAGCTTCAATATTTTTCTGTCAATGTGCTAATGGTGGTCAACCTCTTCAGGATGGCTCCTCCAACGCACACGACTCCGAATCCTGATCCGCCACCACCTCCACCTCCTCCGGAGGCATGGCAAGCTATGATGGCCGCAACCAATGCAAACACACAGTTGATCATGCAAATTCTTCAAGAGCGCAATCAAGGCAACCAAGGGAATCAAGGCAACAATCAAAATCACTTTGCTTCACTCAACCAGTTCCTTGCTAACGGGCCAAAGACTTTCAGCAATTGTGTTGAGGCAACCGATGCTGACGATTGGCTTGTGGATCTGTGCAAGCATTTCGAGTGCAGTAACGTCAGGCCTAAGGACTTTGTTAAGTTTGCTTCCTTCCAGCTCAAAGATCAAGCTGCAGAATGGTTCCAGCAGTACAAGGACTCCAGGGGCGGACGTGTTATCACTTGGGATGATTTATGTCGAGATTTCCGAGCTCATCATATTCCTCAGAGCGTGGTTGAAAGCAAGCGTGAGGAATTCCGCAATCTGAAGCAAGGCTCTTTGTCTGTCTATGACTACAACAAGTTGTTCCAGAAGCTCGCCCGCTTTGCCAAGCAGGACGTCCCTGATGAGAAGAGCATGATATACCAGTTCAAGGGTGGTGTCAGAGAAGAAATTCAGCTCGCTCTTGTCCTCTTTGAACCCTTGAGATACGATGAGTTCTACAACATGGCACTGAAGCAAGAGGCTGCTCAGTTGAGGTGTGATGCTTCCAAGAAGCGAGTCAGAGATGTTACTCTTTCTTCCTCTACTCAAGTGGCCAAGCAGCAGAAGTTTTGGCTTCCTCCTCCTCTGTTCCGTCAGCCGTATCAGTAGAAGAGCAAAGGTGGCAGTGGTTCTTCCCACCCTCCCAACCCTGGCTTTCAGAACAAGACTTCGTGTCAAGCTCCAAGATCGAGTGCTCCGTATCACCGTCCGCTTTCAGAGGTCACGTGCAACAAGTGCCAACAGAAGGGTCACTATGCCAACAAGTCTTTCAACCAGAGGCGTCTTCCTCCTCCTCCTCCTGTCAGATCGGCAAGTACAGCTGTGGTCAAGCATAACCCCAAGCACGCCAAGGTCAACTTGATGAACGCAGCCCAGGCAGAGGACTCGTCAGATGTGATTATGGGTAACCTTCCTATTAACGATGTTCCTGCAAAAGTTCTTTTTGACACGGGTGCATCTCATTGCTTCATCTCGAAACCTTTTGCATCTAAGCATGAGTTGACTTCCCAAGTTATGCATAAACCGTTAGCAGTTGTCTCTCCAGGTAAATGTTTGCTTGCTAATCACGAGATTCCGGATATTTCTATCATGATGGGTGATTTCAAGTTTCTGGCTTCTCCAATGGTTCTTGGTAACTCGGATATTGATCTTATTCTCGGGATGGATTGGCTTGCTAAGCACAAGGCTCAGCTTGATTGTGCAGCCAGGTAGATTCAATTGACTCATTCGTTTGAGGATTTAATTGTCTTTGCCGCTCGGGATAATGCCATCCGTCTGTTTTCTCTCAATGAGAAGGGTGAACTCGATGCCATCTCGCAAATTCCAGTCGTTTGCGAATATCAAGACGTCTTTCTAGAAGAGCTTCCAGGAATGCCTCCGCACCGGCCAGTTGAATTCGTTATTGATCTTGAGCCTGGCACGGAACCTGTGTGCAAGCGTCCTTACGAGCTCAGACCTAAAGAGTTGAAGGAGCTGAAGAAGCAACTCGATATTCAAGAGAAAGTGGGTCTCATCCGGCCTAGTTCTTCTCCGTGGGGTTGTGGTGTTCTTTTTGTGAAGAAGAAGGATGGAACGGACCGACTTTGTGTTGATTACCGTCCAGTGAACAAGAAGACCATCAAGAACAAATACCCACTTCCCAACATCAATGAGCTGTTCGAACAACTCAAAGGTGCCCAAGTATTCTCCAAGCTTGATCTCTGTATGGGTTATCATCAGATTCGTATCCGTGAGCAAGATATTCCCAAGATGGCTTTTAGGACAAGCTTTGGTTCATATGAATACACTGTCATGTCTTTTGGTCTCGTCAACGCTCCTCCGACGTTCTCTCGCATGATGAACTTCATCTTCAACGCCTACACCAATGACTTCGTTTTGGTCTATCTCGACGACATTCTGGTTTTCTCCAAGAACAAGGAAGATCATGCCAAGCACTTGTGTTTGGTTCTTGATAAGCTCAGAGAACACAAGTTCTACGCCAAGTTCTCCAAGTGTGAATTTTGGCTCGATGAGGTTCTTTATCTTGGTCATATCATCTCTGCCAAGGGCATTGCCGTAAATCCTGAGAAGGTGTCTGCAATTGTGAATTGGGAACCTCCTCAGAACGTGAAGCAACTCCGCAGTTTTCTCGGTCTCGCAAGCTATTGCCGAAGATTCATTGAAAACTTTTCTAAGATCGCGAAGCCTCTCTCTAATCTTCTCCAGAAGCACGTCAAGTATGTTTGGTCTCCGGAGTGTGACATTGCTTTCAACACTTTGAAAGAGAAATTGAACACTGCTCCAGTTCTGACTCCGCCTGATGAATCCAAGCCGTACGAGGTCTTTTATGATGCCTCTCTCCAAGGTCTTGGCGCAGTATTGATGCAAGAGAAGAAAGTTGTTGCTTATACATCTCGCCAGTTGAAGCCTAATGAGAAGAACTACCCCACTCATGATCTCGAGTTGGCGGCAGTTGTGCATGCTCTTTTGACTTGGAGACATCTTCTATTGGGAAGAAAAGTGGACATTTTCACTGATCACAAGAGTCTCAAGTACATCTTCACTCAGCCTAATCTCAACCTCAGGCAAACTCGATGGGTCGAAATGATTCAAGAGTATAATCCGAGTATCGAGTATACTCCAGGCAAGGCCAATGTGATTGCTGACGCATTGAGCAGGAAAGCTTATTGTAACAGTCTTATTCTCAAGCCTTATCAACCCGAGCTTTGTGAAGCCTTCCGCAAACTTAACCTGCAAGTTGTTCCTCAAGGTTTCCTCGCCAACCTTCAAGTCTCTCCTACCTTGGAAGACCAGATTCGCCAAGCTCAGCTTCTTGATGCTATGGTGAAAAAGGTGAAGATTGGGATTGCCAAGAGTCAGTCCAAGTACAAGTGCTACCGCCTTGATGACAAGGACACTCTCTTCTTTGAGGATCATATTGTTGTGCCCAAAGGTGAACTTCGTAAAGTGATCATGAACGAGGCTCACAATTCTCTCCTCTCCATCCACCCTGGGAGCACGAAGATGTATCAGGACCTCAAGCAAGCTTATTGGTGGACTCGAATGAAGCGCGAGATCGCTCAATTCGTGAATGAATATGATGTTTGCAGAAGAGTGAAGGCAGAACACCAAAGGCCAGCTGGTCTCCTCCAACCTCTTGCCATTCCAGAATGGAAGTTTGACCACATTGAAATGGACTTCGTGACTGGGTTTCCAAAGTCCAAGCGTGGCAATGATGCTATATTCGTTGTCATCGACAAACTCACTAATGTGGCTCACTTTCTGCCTATCAAAGAGTCGATCACTTCAGCTCAATTGGCGGAACTCTACACCTCTCGTATTGTCTCTCTGCACGGTATTCCACAAGTGATCTCTTCAGACCGTGGCAGCATCTTTACCTCGAAGTTTTGGGATTCTTTTCAGAAGGCCATGGGCACTAACATCTGCTTCAGCACAGCTTTCCATCCTCAAACTAGCGGTCAAGTCGAGCGTGTCAACCAGATTCTTGAAGATATGCTCAGGGCTTGTGTGATCTCCTTCGGCATGAAGTGGGAGGATTGTCTTCCTTATGCTAAATTCTCCTACAACAACAGTTTTCAAGCAAGTTCGGGCAAGGCCCCATTTGAAATTCTGTATGGCAGGAAGTGCCGTACCCCTCTCAATTGGTCTGAAACTGCTGAACGTCAGCTTTTGGGTAATGACT
Source organism: Triticum aestivum (assembly GCF_018294505.1). Classification (NCBI taxonomy): domain Eukaryota; kingdom Viridiplantae; phylum Streptophyta; class Magnoliopsida; order Poales; family Poaceae; genus Triticum; species Triticum aestivum. The sequence continues at coordinate 567,911,699 of NC_057812.1, forward strand.
TAATCACAGAGGCAGAAGAAATGTGCAAAGTCATTCGAGATAACCTCAAAGCAGCCCAATCCCGTCAGAAGAGCTACTATGATAGTAAGCACCGCGATTTGGCTTTCGAGATCGGAGATCATGTTTACCTCCGTGTGTCTCCTATGAAAGGTACTCGTCGCTTCGATATCAAAGGGAAGCTTTCCCCTAGATACGTGGGACCTTTCAAGATTGTCAGCAAGAGAGGCGACCTCGCCTATCAACTCGAGCTTCCTTCAAACTTTGCAAATGTTCATGACATGTTCCATGCCTCTCAGCTCCGAAAGTGCTTCAAGACTCCTGAACGCACCGTGAACTTCGAGGACATTGAGCTCCAAGAGATCTCTCTTATCGTGAGCACCCAGTTGCTATTCTCAAAGAGACTGAACGCAAGACTCGCAACAAGTCAATCAAATTTCTCAAAGTCAAGTGGTCACACCATTCCGGTCGTGAAGCTACCTGAGAACGCGAGGATCACCTCCGTTCTGAGTACCCGGCGTTCTTTCAGTCCTAGATCTCGGGACGAGATCCTTTCGTAGTGGTGGAGTGTTGTAACACCCCGGATGTAACTTTCCCAATTTCTACTCCAACTCTTGCCATTTCCGGCGTTAAGTTATATTTATTTCCTCGGGTTCGGGTTTTGTCTCTATGTGTTGTTATCGTTGTCATGCATCTCATATCATGTCATCATGTGCATTGCATTTGCATACGTGTTCATCTCATGCATTCGGGCATTTTCCCCGTTGTCCGTTTTGCATTCCGGCGCTTCGTTCTCCTCCGGTGGTCATTTCTATCTTTCTTTCGAGTGTGGGGATTAAACATTTCCGGATTGGACCGAGACTTTCCAAGCGGCCTTGGTTTACTACCGGTAGACTGCCTGTCAAGTTTCGTATCATTTGGACTTCGTTTGATACTCCAACGGTTAATCGAGGGACCGAAAAGGCCTCGTGTGTGTTGCAGCCCAACACCCCTCCAATTTGGCCCAATACCCACCAAACTCTGCTCCATCATCTAGAGCGTTCGATCACGATCGCGTGGCCGAAAACCGTACCTCATTTGGACTCTCCTAGCTACCTCTATGTCTATATATAGACCCCTTCCCTGAAATCCGGATCCCCCTCGTCAAACCCTAGATCCACCCCTCGCGCACGCCGGACATTGTCCGCCGGCGCCGGACACGCCGCCTCCAGCCACCCACGCGCCGCCCGGGGTCCACGTCACCGCCTCCACTGCCGCGACCCGCCCGGCCCAGGGA
>NC_057812.1:567913468-567915785 GCF_018294505.1 Triticum aestivum
CGCCGCCCGCACGGCCGCCGCCTCCGCCGCCCTGCCCGGCCTCCTCCGGCCCGGCCCCCGTCTTCCCGAGCCGCCGGCGAGCACGCTCCGGTGAGATCCGGCCACCACCGCGCCATTTCCGGTGAGCTGCTACAGTGCTCGCGCCACCGCCTCGGATTGCATGCAGATCTGGAAACCCTAGATCGGAGGTTGAATTTTCTCCAAGTCCTAGAAATTTCAGTCCATGTGCACATGTTCGCGGCTCCGTAACTTTGCATCCGTAGCTCTGATTCATGCATATAGCATATCAAAATGTTCATCTCAGAGAGTACATCATTTCATTCCATTGCATCATTTTCATTTGAGTTCATCTTGATGCCCGAAATACTGTTAGTAGAGGGCTACTTGAGTTAATTGTCAGATCTGCTACTCCGTTTAGCACTTTTGTCATTTTTTCCATGATTAATGTGTGCATGATATGCCATGATGCTCTACATGTGTTTTTTAAGGGTTTTGTCATCTTTCCAAAGGTGAAACCCATGTATTTTTGTGATGTGTGTGGTGACTTGTGCAAGCTTGCAAAGTGGTGCACTTGCTAATTCTGTTTTCAGGGACTTAGTAATTTCACCAAGTCCTGCAGCTGTTTATCTCATGATGCCATATGTTCATGTTGTTTCCTAGTGATCCGTGCCTCTTTTGAGGATGATCAGTAATAGAGTTTTGTTAACCTTGTAGTCCTCTATCCATCCATGCCTTTGTTTGCAATTATGGAGCAACCTAGGTTGAGTCAATCGAGCTCTACTTTTGCTACTTTGTGAATCTGGGCAGACTGTGAACTTGTTTGCAATTTTGCCGGTGATGTTGTAGTTGATCCATGCATGCTATGCTATTGTTCTTGCCATGTCTAGATTGAATTTTGTTCCTTCTTGACGAGTGTATGTTTTTCTTACCATGACTTTCACCGTAGTGAGTGCATCGAGCTCGTAAACATGCCTACTTGAGTTATATTTCAGCAAGTGACAGTTTTCACTAAGTCTGAAAATTGATTATGTTTTTGCTATGTTCACATGCTTGCAATTGTATTTTCCGATCCCTTTTGGCTCAAGGTCACTAAGGGACTTTTGTTAAGCTCTTTCAGTAGCTCCATGCCATGCTTTACTTTTCCATGTTCAGATCATGTAGCATGTAGTTTTGTTGCTCCGAAGAGGGCTACCTGATCTGAAATTCCAGACAAGTGTTAATTTCACTAAGTCTGAGATCTGTTTGTCATATGCATTTTTGCCATGCTTGTTTGAACCTGTTGATGGAAGAATTGGCCGTAGCTCAGTGCTAGACTTTTGTTAAGCATCTTGTGTGCATCCCTGCCATGTATTTTGTTGTCATGTTTGGGTGTTGTAGCATGTTCATTTCGTTGCATTTAGATGCCTACTTACTGTAAATCTCAGACCGGTGTCATTTTTGAATCGCTTGCCATTTCCAAACCGTAACTCCGATTCCGGCGTTCTTTATATTGTTTTCAAGCGATTTCATCTCATCTTTCCAGTGACATACTTGGTTTTCCAAGTTGAGTCCAGGTTCATGCTTTTCCTGTCATATCTTGCATTTTGCATCCCGCATCGCATCCCGCATAGCATATCATCTTTGCATTGCGTTGTTTGAGTTTGCACGTGGTTAATTGTATCCTTGTTGCTTGTTTGTATTTTTTGGGTAGAGCCGGGAGACGAGTTCGCTAACGAGGAGCCGTTTGAGTTTGCTTTTGAGGATCCAGTCAACTCTGACAACTGTGCAGGCAAGATGATCATACCCTCGAAATCACTACTATGTTTGCTATGCTAGTTTGCTCGCTCTTTTGCTATGCCAATGCTACGATGCCTACCACTTGATTTCAAGCCTCCCAAATTGCCATGTCAAACCTCTAACCCACCATTTTCCTAGCAAACCATTGATTGGCTATGTTACCGCTTTGCTCAGGCCCCTCTTATAGCGTTGCTAGTTGCAGGTGAAGATTGGAGGACGTTCCTTGTTGGTACATTTATTTACTTGTTGGGATATCATTATATTGCCATGTTATCTTAATGCATCTATATACTTGGTAAAGGGTGGAAGGCTCGGCCTCTCGCCTAGTGTTTTGTTCCACTCTTGCCGCCCTAGTTTCCGTCATATCGGTGTTATGTTTCCGGATTTTGTGTTCCTTACGCGGTTGGGTTATAATGGGAACCCCTTGATAGTTCGCCTTGATTAAAGCTTTTCCAGCAATGCCCAACCTTGGTTTTACCATTTGCCACCTAGCCTTTTCTTTCCCTTGGGTTCTGCAGACTCAAGGGTCATCATTATTTTA
>NC_057812.1:567916165-567923212 GCF_018294505.1 Triticum aestivum
GGGCAACTCTGGGCTGGCCTACCGGAAGTTTGGACAATCTGAGTGTGCCTTGAGAAAGAGATATGTGCAGCTCCTATCGGGATTTGTCGGCACATTCGGGCGGTGTTGCTGGTCTTGTTTTAACCTGTCAAAGTGTCTTGAGTTACCGAGATACCGAGTCTGATCGGAAAGTCTTGGGAGGAGGTCTATTCCTTTGTTGACCGTGAGAGCTTGTCATGGGCTAAGTTGGGACTCCCCTGCAGTGATTGAACTTTCGAAAGCCGTGCCCACGGTTATGGGCAGATGGGAATTTGTTAATGTCCGGTTGTAGATAACTTGAACCTTAACTTAATTAAAATGAATCAACTGAGTGTGTTACCGTGATGGCCTCTTCTCGGCGGAGTCTGGGAAGTGGACACGGTGTTGGAGTAATGTTTGCGCAGGTTGCTCTCTAGTTTCTCGCTCGCGCTTTGCCTCCTCTTCTCGCTCTCCTTTGCGAATAAGTTAGCCACCATAGATGCTAGTCGCTTGCTACAGCTCCACATATATTTACATTGCCTTACCTATAAGCTTAAATAGTCTTGATCGCGAGGGTGCGAGATTGCTGAGTCCCTGTGGCTCACAGTTTACTATTACACCAGATGCAGGGCCTGATGATTCCGCTCCAGGAGACGCGTATGAGCTCAAGTGGGAGTTCGACGAAGACTCTCAACGTTACTATGTTTCCTTTCCCGATGATCAGTAGTGGTGCCCAGTTGGGGGTGATTGGGACCGTGTCGCTTGTTGGGTTATCTTTTATTTTGGCGCTGTAGTCGGGCCATGAGTGTTTGGATGATGTAATGTTATTTATGTACTTGATTGACGTGGTGAGTGTAAGCCAACTATGTTATCTCCCCTTTTATTATCATATTACATGGGATGTTGTGAAGATTGCCTAACTTGCGACATATGCGTTCAATGCGATTATGTCTCTAAGTCGTGCCTCGACACGTGGGAGCTATAGTCGCATCGAGGGTGTTACAAGTTGGTATCAGAGCCTTCCCCGACCTTAGGAGCCCCATTGCTTGATCATTTTTAGCGGCTGAGTTGTGTCTAGAAAAATGTTTTGAGTCATTTAGGAATTATATATCGGAGAGTTTAGGAATTCTTTTTACTTCCCAGTCTCCGCATCGCTCTGGTAAGGCATCCTGACGTAGAGTTTTGACTCTTCTCTTCTCAAATTTCACTAATTTTTTTAGGATCACGTGGGTATCTTGGAATCGTTCCGATGGTTTTATGATGAGAACATTGTCTTGGTGCCTCCTGTCAGGGGTTTAGTGGAAGTGACCCGGGGAGTTCAGCTCTGAGGTGTTGTCATCATAATTTTATCATTGCAGTTCTGGAATACCTGAGTCTAGTACGTCGACATCGAAAATCTCTTTTATGCAGTTCGTTGGTGAGATAACCTCGACGCCACCCAGTACTGGGGTGGGAGTTCGGGAGTATCGCCATAACTTGTATAACGGATGCTTTTCGAAGGTTGAGGTAGATGGTTTCCGAAGGTTTCTTGGTTATGTGTTGAAGGATGGATACAGCTAGATGTAGGATTTGCTAGTTTGGGTGAGATATTATGCTTCCCCTGTATCCCCAACACCTGATTGCATAACCGGAAAGGTTCGGGAGTTTCATAGGTGGGAATTCTAGTAGCTCTAGTTCTTCTTCCATGGATATTGGTTTGAGATTGGGATTTCTTACCGATTATTCGTTCTTGATCCGTACCTTGTTGATTTATTTCTCTACCTTAATTCTACGTGGCTTCTCAATTTATGGATATGTGACCATTTCAAGAGGAATGCATTCGTTCATTTTGTTCGGATGTGAAGACTATATGTTGCAATTTTCATTCCGTTCGATTCAGCTTCAATATTTTTCTGTCAATGTGCTAATGGTGGTCAACCTCTTCAGGATGGCTCCTCCAATGCGCACGACTCTGAATCCTGATCTGCCACCACCTCCACCTCCTCCGGAGGCATGGCAAGCTGTGATGGCCGCAACCAATGCAAACACACAGTTGATCATGCAAATTCTTCAAGAGCGCAATCAAGGCAACCAAGGGAATCAAGGCAGCAATCAAAATCACTTTGCTTCACTCAACCAGTTCCTTGCTAACGGGCCAAAGACTTTCAGCAATTGTGTTGAGGCAACCGATGCTGACGATTGGCTTGTGGATCTGTGCAAGCATTTCGAGTGCAGTAACGTCAGGCCTGAGGACTTTGTTAAGTTCGCTTCCTTCCAACTCAAAGATTAAGCTGCAGAATAGTTCCAGCAGTACAAGGACTCCAGAGGCGGACGTGTTATCAGTTGGGATGATTTCCATCGAGATTTCCGAGCTCATCATATTCCTCAGAGCGTGGTTGAAAGCAAGCGTGAGGAATTCCGCAATCTGAAGCAAGGCTCTTTGTCTATCTATGACTACAACAAGTTGTTCTAGAAGCTCGCCCGCTTTGCCAATAAGGACGTCCCTGATGAGAAGAGCATGATATACCAGTTCAGGGGTGGTGTCAGAGAAGAAATTCAGCTCGCTCTTGTCCTCTTTGAACCCTTGAGATACGATGAGTTCTACAACATGGCACTGAAGCAAGAGGCTGCTCAGTTGAGGTGTGATGCTTCCAAGAAGCGAGTCAGAGATGTTACTCCTTCTTCCTCTACTCAAGTGGCCAAGCAGCAAAAGTTTTGGCTTCCTCCTCCTCCGTTCCGTCAGCCGTATCAGTAGAAGAGCAAAGGTGGCAGTGGTTCTTCCCACCCACCCAACCCTGGCTTTCAGAACAAGACTTCGTCTCAAGCTCCAAGATCGAGTGCTTCGTATCACCGTCCGCTTTCAAAGGTCACGTGCAACAAGTGCCAATAGAAGGGTCACTATGCCAACAAGTGTTTCAACCAGAGGCGTCTTCCTCCTCCTCCTCCTGTCAGATCGACAAGTACAGCTGTGGTCAAGCATAACCCCAAGCACGCCAAGGTCAACTTGATGAACGCAGCCGAGGCAGAGGACTCGTCAGATGTGATTATGGGTAACCTTCCTGTTAACGATGTTCCTGCAAAAGTACTTTTTGACACGAGTGCATCGCATTGCTTCATCTCGAAACCTTTTGCATTTAAGCATGAGTTGACTTCCCAAGTTATGCATAAACCATTAGCAGTTGTCTCTCCGGGTAAATGTTTGCTTGCTAATCACGAGATTCCGGATATTTCTATCATGATGGGTGATTTCAAGTTTCTGGCTTCTCCAATGGTTCTTGGTAACTTAGATATTGATCTTATTCTCGGGATGGATTGGCTTGCTAAGCACAAGGCTCAGCTTGATTGTGCAGCCAGGCAGATTCAATTGACTCATTCGTCTGAGGATGTAATTGTCTTTGCCGCTCGGGATAATACCATCCATCTGTTTTCTCTCAATGAGAAGGGTGAACTCGATGCCATCTCACAAATTCCAGTCGTTTGCGAATATCAAGACGTCTTTCCAGAAGAGCTTCCAGGAATGCCTCCACACCGGCCAGTTGAATTTGTTATTGATCTTGAGCCTGGCACGGAACCTGTGTGCAAGCGTCCTTACAAGCTCGGACCTGAAGAGTTGAAGGAGCTGAAGAAGCAACTCGATATTCAAGAGAAAATGGGTCTCATCCGGCCTAGTTCTTCTCCGTGGGGTTGTGGTGTTCTTTTTGTGAAGAAGAAGGATGGAACGGACCGACTTTGTGTTGATTACCGTCCAGTGAACAAGAAGACCATCAAGAACAAATACCCACTTCCCAACATCAATGAGCTGTTCGAACAACTCAAAGGTGCCCAAGTATTCTCCAAGCTTCATCTCCGTATGGGTTATCATCAGATTCGTATCCGTGAGCAAGATATTCCCAAGATGGCTTTCAGGACAAGCTTTGGTTCATATGAATACACTGTCATGTCTTTTGGTCTGGTCAACGCTCCTCCGACGTTCTCTTGCATGATGAACTTCATCTTCAACGCCTACACCAATGACTTCGTTTTGGTCTATCTCGACGACATTCTGGTTTTCTCCAAGAACAAGGAAGATCATGCCAAGCACTTGCGTTTGGTTCTTGATAAGCTCAGAGAACACAAGTTCTACGCCAAGTCCTCCAAGTGTGAATATTGGCTCGATGAGGTTCTTTATCTTGGTCATATCATCTCTTCCAAGGGCATTGCCGTAAATCCTGAGAAGGTGTCTGTAATTGTGAATTGGGAACCTCCTCAGAACGTGAAGCAACTCCGCAGTTTTCTCGGTCTCGCAAGCTATTGCCGAAGATTCGTTGAAAACTTTTCTAAGATCGCGAAGCCTCTCTCTAATCTTCTCCAGAAGCACGTCAAGTATGTTTGGTCTCCGGAGTGTGACATAGCTTTCAACACTTTGAAAGAGAAATTGATCACTGCTCCAGTTCTGACTCCGCCTGATGAATCCAAGCCGTACGAGGTCTTTTGTGATGCCTCTCTCCAAGGTCTTGGCGCAGTATTGATGCAAGAGAAGAAAGTTGTTGCTTATACATCTCGCCATTTGAAGCCTAATGAGAAGAACTACCGCACTCATGATCTCGAGTTGGCGGTAGTTGTGCATGCTCTTTTGACTTGGAGACATCTTCTATTGGGAAGAAAAGTGGACATTTTCACTGATCACAAGAGTCTCAAGTACATCTTCACTCAACCTAATCTCAACCTCAGGCAAACTCGATGGGTCGAAATGATTCAAGAGTATAATCCGAGTATCGAGTATACTCCAGGCAAGGCCAATGTGATTGCTGACGCATTGAGCAGGAAAGCTTATTGTAACAGTCTTATTCTCAAGCCTTATCAACCCGAGCTTTGTGAAGCCTTCCGCAAACTTAACCTGCAAGTTGTTCCTCAAGGTTTCCTCGCCAACCTTCAAGTCTCTCCTACCTTGGAAGACCAGATTCGCCAAGCTCGGCTTCTTGATGCTATGGTGAAAAAGGTGAAGATTGGGATTGCCAAGAGTCAGTCCAAGTACAAGTGCTACCGCCTTGATGACAAGGACACTCCCTTCTTCGAGGATCGTATTGTTGTGCCCAAAGGTGAACTTCGTAAAGTGATCAGGAATGAGGCTCACAATTCTCTCCTCTCTATCCACCCTGGGAGCACGAAGATGTATCAGGACCTCAAACAAGCTTATTGGTGGACTCGAATGAAGTGCGAGATCGCTCAATTCGTGAATGAATATGATGTCTGCAGAAGAGTGAAGGCAGAACACCAAAGGCCAGCTGGTCTCCTCCACCTTCTTGCCATTCCAGAATGGAAGTTTGACCACATTGAAATGGACTTCGTGACTGGGTTTCCAAAGTCCAAGCGTGGCAATGATGCTATATTCGTTGTCATCGACAAACTCACTAAAGTGGCTCACTTTCTGCCTATCAAAGAGTCGATCACTGCAGCTCAATTGGTGGAACTCTACACCTCTCGTATTGTCTCTCTGCACGGTATTCCACAAGTGATCTCTTCAGACCATGGCAGCATCTTTACCTTGAAGTTTTGGGATTCTTTTCAGAAGGCCATGGGCACTAACATCCGCTTCAGCACAGCTTTCCATCCTCAAACTAGCGGTCAAGTCGAGCGTGTCAACCAGATTCTTGAAGATATGCTCAGGGCTTGTGTGATCTCCTTCGGCATGAAGTGGGAGGATTGTCTTCCTTATGCCAAATTCTCCTACAACAACAGTTTTCAAGCAAGTTCGGGCAAGGCCCCATTTGAAATTCTGTATGGCAGGAAGTGCCGTACCCCTCTCAATTGGTCTGAAACCGGTGAACGTCAGCTTTTGGGTAATGACTTAATCACAGAGGCAGAAGAAATGTGCAAAGTCATTCGAGATAACCTCAAAGCAGCTCAATCTCGTCAGAAGAGCTACTATGATAGTAAGCACCGCGATTTGACTTTCGAGATCGGAGGTCATGTTTACCTCCGTGTCTCTCCTATGAAAGGTACTCGTCGCTTCGGTATCAAAGGGAAGCTTTCCCCTAGATACGTGGGACCTTTCAAGATTGTCAGCAAGAGAGGCGACCTCGCCTATCAACTCGAGCTTCCTTCAAACTTTGCAAATGTTCATGACGTGTTCCATGCCTCTCAGCTCCGAAAGTACTTGAAGACTCCTGAACGCACCGTCAACTTCGAGGACATTGAGCTCCAAGAAGATCTCTCCTATCGTGAGCACCCAGTTGTTATTCTCGAAGAGACTGAACGCAAGACTGGCAACAAGTCAATCAAATTTCTCAAAGTCAAGTGGTCACACCATTCCGACTGTGAAGCTACCTGGGAACGCGAGGATCACCTCCGTTCTAAGTACCCGGCGTTCTTTCAGTCCTAGATCTCGGGACGAGATCCTTTCGTAGTGGTGGAGTGTTGTAACACCCCGGATGTAACTTTCCCAATTTGTACTCCAACTCTTGCCGTTTCCGGTGTTAAGTTATATTTATTTCCTCGGGTTCGGGTTTTGTCTCCGTGTGTTGTTATCGTTGTCATGCGTCTCATATCATGTCATCATGTGCATTGCATTTGCATATGTGTTCATCTCATGCATTCGAGCATTTTCCCCGTTGTCCGTTTTGCATTCCGGCGCTTCGTTCTCCTCCGGTGGTCATTTCTAGCTTTCTTTCGTGTGTGGGGATTAAACATTTCCGGATTGGACCGAGACTTGCCAAGCGGCCTTGGTTTACTACCGGTAGACCGCCTGTCAAGTTTCGTATCATTTGGACTTCGTTTGATACTCCAACGGTTAATCGAGGGACCGAAAAGGCCTCGTGTGTGTTGCAGCCCAACACCCCTCCAATTTGGCCCAAAACCCACCTAACTCTGCTCCATCATCTAGAGCGTTCGATCACGATCGCGTGGCCGAAAACCGCACCTCATTTGGACTCTCCTAGCTACCTCTATGCCTATATATAGACCCCTTCCCTGAAATCCGGATCCCCCTCATCAAACCCTAGATCCACCCCTCGCGCGCGCCGGACATTGTCCGCCGGCGCCGTACACGCCGCCTCCAGCCACCCACGCGCCACCCGGGGTCCACGTCACCGC
>NC_057812.1:567923598-567925871 GCF_018294505.1 Triticum aestivum
GCCCTGCCCGGCCTCCTCCGGCCCGGCCCCCGTCTTCCCGAGCCGCCGGCGAGCGCGCTCCGGTGAGATCCGGCCACCACCGCGCCATTTCCGGTGAGCTGCTACAGTGCTCGCGCCGCCGCCTCGGATTGCGTGCAGATCTGGAAACCCTAGATCAGAGGTTGAATTTTCTCTAAGTCCCAGAAATTTCAGTCCATGTGCACATGTTCGCGGCTCCGTAACTTTGCATCGGTAGCTCCGATTCATGCATATAGCATATCAAAATGTTCATCTCAGAGGGTACATCATTTCATTCCATTGCATCATTTTCATTTGAGTTCATCTTGATGCCCGAAATGCTGTTAGTAGAGGGCTACTTGAGTTAATTGTCAGATCTGCTACTCCGTTTAGCACTTTTGTCATTTTTTCCATGATTAATGTGTGCATGATATGCCATGATGCTCTACATGTGTTTTGTTAATGGTTTTGTCATCTTTCCAGAGGTGTAATCCATGTATTTTTGTGATGTGTGTGGTGACTTGTGCAAGCTTGCAAAGTGGTGCACTTGCTAATTCTGTTTTCAGGGTCTTAGTAATTTCACCAAGTCCTGCAGCTGTTTATCTCATGATGCCATATGTTCATGTTGTTTCCTAGTGATCCGTGCCTCTTTTGAGGATGATCAGTAAGAGAGTTTTGTTAATGTTGTAGTGCTCTATCCATCCATGCCTTTGTTTGCAATTATGGATCACCCTAGGTTGAGTCAATCGAGCTCTACTTTTCCTACTTTGTGAATCTGGGCAGATTGTGAACTTGTTTGCAATTTTGCCGGTGATGTTGTAGTTGATCCATGCATGCTATGCTATTGTTCTTGCCATGTCTAGATTGCATTTTGTTCCTTCTTGATGGGTGTATGTTTTTCTTGCCATGACTTTCACCGTAGTGAGTGCATCGAGCTCGTAAACATGCCTACTTGAGTTATATTTCAGCATGTGACAGTTTTCACTAAGTCTGAAAACTGATTATGTTTTTGCTATGTTCACATGCTTGCAACTGTATTTTCCGATCCCTTTTGGCTCAAGGTCACTAAGGGACTTTTGTTAAGCTCTTTGAGTAGCTCCATGCCATGCTTTACTTTGCCATGTTCAGATCATGTAGCATGTAGTTTTGTTGCTCCGAAGAGGGCTACCTGATCTGAAATTCCAGACAAGTGTTAATTTCACTAAGTCTGAGATCTGTTTGTCATATGCATTTTTGCCATGCTTGTTTGAACCTGTTGATGGAAGAATTGGCCGTAGCTCAGTGCTAGACTTTTGTTAAGCATCTTGTGTGCATCCCTGCCATGTATTTTGTTGTCATGTTTGGGTGCTGTAGCATGTTCATTTTGTTGCATTTAGATGCCTACTTACTGTAAATCTCAGACCGGTGTCATTTTTGAATCGCTTGCCATTTCCAAACCGTAACTCCGATTCCGACGTTCTTTATATCGTTTTCAAGCGATTTCATCTCATCTTTCCAGTGGCACACTTGGTTTTCGAAGTTGAGTCTAGGTTCATGATTTTCCTGTCATATCTTGCATTTTGCATCCCGCATCGCATCCCGCATAGCATATCATCTTTGCATTGCATTGTTTGAGTTTGCACGTGGTTGATTGTATCCTTGTTGCTTGTTTGTATTTTTTGGGTAGAGCCGGGAGACGAGTTCGCTAACGAGGAGCCCTTTGAGTTTGCTTTTGAGGATCCAGTCAACTCTGACAACTGTGCAGGCAAGATGATCATACCCTCGAAATCACTACTATGTTTGCTATGCTAGTTTGCTCGCTCTTTTGCTATGCCAATGCTACGATGCCTACCACTTGATTTCAAGCCTCCCAAATTGCCATGTCAAACCTCTAACCCACCATTTTCCTAGCAAACCATTGATTAGCTATGTTACCGCTTTGCTTAGCACCCTCTTATAGCGTTGCTAGTTGCAGGTGAAGATTGGAGGCCGTTCCTTGTTGGTACATTTATTCACTTGTTGGGATATCATTATATTGCCATGTTATCTTAATGCATCCATATACTTGGTAAAGGGTGGAAGGCTCGGCCTCTCGCCTAGTGTTTTGTTCCACTCTTGCCGCCCTAGTTTTCGTCATATCGGTGTTATGTTTCCGGATTTTGTGTTCCTTACGCGGTTGGGTTATAATGGGAACCCCTTGATAGTTCGCCTTGATTAAAGCTTTTCCAGCAATGCCAAACCTTGGTTTTACCATTTGCCACCTAGCCTTTTCTTTCCCTTGGGTTTTGCAGACTCAA